>NC_045986.1:28929081-29229081 GCF_010909765.2 Amblyraja radiata | reverse complement strand
GTTCTGGACTTCCCCAACATCGGGAATAATCTGCCTGCATCTAGCCTGTCCAACCCCTTAAGAATTTTATAAGTTTCTATGAGATCCCCCCTCAATCTTCTAAATTCTTGACTATTTATTTATTAATCTATTATTTACCAGTTTATAATTTATTTGTTTATTAGTTAGTGAGTTTAGTTTATCGAGTCACGTATGCCGAGGTATTGTGAAGAAACTATCTGGACCTTTTTTTATAAAGCGAGTACATTCTCTTGCCCCATACCAACCTCCCGGAGAGTGGCCTCTCGCAGTCTCTGCAGGTCCTTGAACTGGTCCTCCTGGGTCTTCATCTCCAGCTCGTGAGAGTTGACCACCTCCTCAAACCGCAATTGGAAATCCTTCAGCTCCGATGTCAGGTCGTTAACTTGGCTCTGCAGCGATGGATGGGATGGTTTGGAGATTGGGTTAAAGGATAAAACAGGGGACAAAGATCAGTCATTTTTTAATCATAGGTAGACAAAAATGCTGGAGAAACTCAGCGGGTGAGGCAGCATCTATGGAGCGAAGGAATAGGTGACGTTTCGGGTCGAGACCCGAAGGGTCTCGCCCCGAAACGTCACCTATTCCTTCGAAGAAGGGTCTCGACCCGAAACGTCACCTATTCCTTCGAAGAAGGGTCTCGACCTGAAACGTCACCTATTCCTTCGAAGAAGGGTCTCGACCCGAAACGTCATCCATTCCTTCGAAGAAGGGTCTCGACCCGAAACGTCACCTATTCCTTCAAAGAAGGGTCTCGACCCGAAACGTCGCCTATTCCTTCGAAGAAGGGTCTCGACCCGAAACGTCACCTATTCCTTCAAAGAAGGGTCTCGACCCGAAACGTCACCTATTCCTTCAAAGAAGGGTCTCGACACGAAACGTCACCTATTCCTTCAAAGAAGGGTCTCGACCCGAAACGTCACCTATTCCTTCGCTTCAATGATGCTGCCTCACCCGCTGAGTTTCTCCAGCATTTTTGTCCACCTTCGATTTTTCCAGCATCTGCAGTTCTTTCTTAAACATTCGTAGTCATTTTATCATGGAGTGATATCGCGTGGAAACAGGCCCTTCGGCCCAACTTGCCCACGCCGGCAAACATGCCCCATCTACACTAGTCCCACCTGCCTGCGTTTGGTCCATATCCCTCTCAACCTGTCCTATCCATGTACCTGTCCAAACGTTTCTTAAACGTTGCGATAGTGCCTGCCTCAACTACCTCGTTCCATACACCCACCACCCTCTATATGAAGAGGTTACCCCTCAGTTTCCTGTTAATCTTCACCCCCCCCCCCCTTCACCTTGAAGCTATGTCCTTGATTGCGCCTGTACTCACTGGAGCTGAGAAGGATGAGGCGGGACCTCACAGAACCTATGAATAGTGAAAGGCCTGGATAGAGTGGATGTGGAGAGGATGTTTCCTCTAGTGGGAGAGTCTAGGACCAGAGGACACAGCCTTAGAATAAAAGGACGTACCTTTAGGAAGGAGATGAGGAGGAATTTCTTTAGTCAGAGAGCGGTGAATCTGTGGAATTCATTGACACAGAAGGCTGTGGAGGCCAGGTCAATGAATATTTTTTAAGGCAGAGATAGATAGAGTTAGATGGAGCTCTAGGGGCTAGTGGAGTCAGGGGATATGGGGAGAAGGCAGGAACGGGGTACTGACTGGGGACGATCAGCCATGATCACAATGAATGGGGGTGCTGGCTCGAAGGGCCGAATGGCCTCCTCCTGCACCTATTTTCTATGTTTCTATAAGATTCTTGATTAGTGCGGGTGTCAGGGTTTGTGGAGAGAAGGCAGGAGAATGGGGTTGAGAGGGAGAGATCGATCAGCCATGATTGGATGGCGGAGTGGACTCGAGTCGAATGACCTAATTCTGCTCCTATGACTTTTGAACTTGGGAGGCGGGGGGGGGGGGGGGGGCCCGTACGTACCCGGTCTTGTTCGTGCCGGGTGCCGGCTTCTCTCCGATGCTGCTCCAGGTCGATGGCGGCGTTGGCGAATTCCCGCTGAGCGCTGGCCAGCTTCTCCGAGAGGATGGCCTTCTCCGACTCTTTCAGGGACAGGAGCTGGGGGGGGGGGGGGGGAAAGAAGGGACAGAGTCACATTCAGTCACCTCAGCCCTGGTCTGGAGAGGCTCCAGGCAGACGTTGGCAAGCTGGACACCGGGTGTGAGGACACAAAGTGCTGGAGTAACTCAGCGCGTCAGGCAGCATCATCTCTGTAGACCACGGATAGGATTAAGGTTGGGGGGGGGGGGGGGGGGGGGAGATTTAATAGGGACTTGAGGGGCAACTCTTTCACACCAAGGGTGGTGGGTGTATAGAACGGAATCAAGGGATACGGGGAGAAAGCAGGAACGGGGTACTGATTGTGGATGATCAGCCATGATCACATTGAATGGCGGTGCTGGCTCGAAGGGCCGAATGGCCTACTGTTGCACTCAGTTACTCTGGCGGGGAGAGAGGGAGAGGGGGGGAGGAGGAGAGGAGGGGGAGAGGGGGAGAGAGGGAGAGGCAGAATCTGCAATTCGAAGGTAGACACAAAATGTTGGAGAAACTCAGCGGGTGAGGCAGCATCTATGGAGAGAAGGAATAGGTGACGTTTCGGGCCTCGGGAGGCCCGAAACGTCGCCTATTCCTTCTCTCCATAGATGCTGCCTCACCCGCTGAGTTTCTCCAGCATTTTGTGTCCACCTTCCATTTTCCCAGCATCTGCAGTTAGTTCACTCTTCCCACGCAACATCTCCTCACCTGCTGCTTCTCGTTCTCAGCCAGTAACAGAGTCTCGTCCCGCTCCTGCTGCAGGCCAGCCACCTCTTCCGCCAGCTCCTCTTTCTCGGCCTCGAAGCGGGCGTTGAGCTCCTCGCGCTCCTGCCTCAGCTGCTGGAGCAGCTCCTCCCTCTCCTCCTCCAGCCCTTGGCGCACGGCCTCCTGCAACACACACACACATATGTCATACCACAGCAGCAGCAGCAGCAGCAGAATCAGGCCATTCGGCCCATCCAGTCCACTCTGCCATTCAATCGCGGCTGATCTATCCCCCCACCTCTCCAACTCACTCTCCTGCCTCCTCCCCATAACCCCCCGATACAATAGACAATAAGTGCAGGAGTAGGCCATTCGGCCCTACGAGCCAGCACCGCCATTCAATAGACAATAGATAATAGGTGCAGGTACACAACTGAAGATGTGTCTGAATTGGTAGCAAAATCACCTAGTGGTCATCCCCAAGAATGTCAATTGTAGTGAAAAATCTTAGGGATTGCAACATCCAGTCCTACTAATCAATCTGGTGCAGGAGTAGGCCATTCGGCCCTTCGAGCCAGCACCGCCATTCACTGTGATCATGGCTGACCATCCACAATCAGTACCCCGTTCCTGCCTTTTCGTCATATCCCCCGACTCTGCTATCTTTGAGAGCTCTACCTAACTCTTTTGATAGTATCGAGAGAATTGGCCTCTACCGCCTTCCGAGGCAGGGAATTCCACAGATTCACAACCCTCTGGGTGAAAAGGTTTTTCCTCATCTCCGTTCTAAATGGCTTACCCCTTTTTTCTTAAACTGTGGCCCCTGGCTCTGGACTCCTCCACTATTTTAAAAGCTCTATCTAACCATGTGTTATCCATGTGTTACTCATGTGTTATCATGTAATAATTCAGATTCAGATTCAATTTTAATTGTCATTGTCAGTGTACAGTACAGAGACAACGAAATGCATTTAGCATCTCCCTGGAAGAGCGACATAGCAAATGATTTGAATAAATAATAATAAGTGATAATAAGTGTCCGGGGGGTGGGGGGGTGATTGGCAGTCACCGAGGTACGTTGTTGAGTAGAGTGACATAATGACTGGATTAACACGCAACAAAGGCTTTTCACTGTACCTCGGCTCACGTGACAACTACACCCGTACCAATCAAGAATCTGTCTGTCACCTTCTTAAAGATATCCACTGACTTGGCCTCCATGGCCTTCTGTGGCAAAGAATTCCACAGATTCACCACCCAGACACCACAGTGTTTCAGCTCCATGTCTGGCCCCGATCCCCTCACACACACAAGCCCAGCATGATTCAGCCTGGATGGAGTGGATGTGGAGAGGATGTTTCCACAAGTGGGAGAGTCCCGGACCAGAGGGCACAGCCTCAGAATAAAAGGACGTACCTTTAGGAAGATGAGGAGGAATTTATTCAGAGGGTGGTGAATCTGTGGAATTCATCGCCACCGATGGCGAAGGAGGCCTGGTCAGAGGATATATTTAAGGTGGACATTGACAGATTCTTGATTAGTCAGCGGTTATGGGGAGAAGATAGATCAGCCATGATTGAATGGCAGAGATGACTTGATGGGCTGAATGGCCTAATTCCGCTCTTGTCTTATAATCTTTGGTGTGTCTATATATATATATATATTATATATATATTTTTAAAGATATATATATGTATATCTGTGTGTGTACATACATAGCAGCGGAATGAGGCCATTTGGTTAGTTTGGTCCAAGGTTAGCTCGAGGCACTGGGTATATCTACATAATCACGGGGTTTGTTAAAAGCATCCCCAATCCCTCATTGGGAGACGTTACCCCCCTAACCCCCCCGTTACCTTCTCGTGCTGCAGATGCTCCAGGTCGGCCTGGTGTGCGGCCTGCTCCTGTTGCAGGGTGAGCTGGCATTGCCGTTCACTCTCACACACTCTCTGCTCCAGGGCGTCCCTGTCCCGCTCCAGCTTGATCACCTCCCCCTCCAGCCCCGAACGCACACGGCCACTCTCAGCTGCAACACACACGGGGAGAGTGAGGGACTAATGTGGGCAAGGCACAGGGAAAAGGCTTGATACAGTATACATCCAGATGTATGTGTGTGTATAGATGTGTGTATATATGTATGTGTGTATGTATGTGTGTATATATGTGTGTATGTATGTGTGTGTGTGTATGTATGTATGTGTGTATATATGTGTGTATGTATGTATGTGTGTATGTATGTGTGTATGTATGTGTATGTATGTGTGTATATATGTGTGTGTGTATGTATGTGTGTATGTATGTGTGTATATATGTGTGTATGTATGTTTGTGTGTATGCGTGTATGTATGTTTGTGTGTATATATGTGTGTGTGTGTGTATGTGTGTGTGTATATGTGTGTGTGTGTATGTATGTGTGTGTGTGTGTATATGTGTGTATGTGTGTGTGTGTGTGTATGTATAGATAGATGTTAGTATATATGTATGGATATATGTAAATATTTATGTTCAGTTCAGTTTAGTTAATAGTCACGTGTATCGAGGTACAGTGAAAAGCTTTTGTTGCGTGCTAACCAGTCAGCGGAAAGACAACACGATTACAATCGAGCCATCCACAGTGTACAGATTCACGATAAGGGAATAACGTTCAGTGCGAGGTAAAGCCAGCAAAGTCCGATCAAGGATAGTCCAGTGGTCATCAAAGAGGTGGATAGTAGTTCAGGACTGCTCTCTGGTTGTGGTAGGATGATTCAGCGTATATGTATTAATGTATGTGTATATATATGTATGTTTATGTATACAGTATGTCTATGTTTGTGCACATGTATAGATTGATCTATGTATGTGTAAGGAAGAACTGCAGATGCTGATTTAAATCGAAGGTAGATACAAAATGCTGGAGTAACTCAGTGGGACGGGCAGCATCATGAGAGAAGGAATGGGCGACGTTTCGGGGCGAGACCCGAAGGGTCTCGCCCCGAAACGTCACCTATTCCTTCGAAGAAGGGTCTCGACCCGAAATGTCACCTATTTCTTCGAAGAAGGGTCTCGACCCGAAATGTCACCTATTTCTTCGAAGAAAGGTCTCGACCCGAAATGTCACCTATTCCTTCGAAGAAGGGTCTCGACCCGAAATGTCACCTATTTCTTCGAAGAAAGGTCTCGACCCGAAATGTCACCTATTTCTTCGAAGAAAGGTCTCGACCCGAAATGTCACCTATTCCTTCGAAGAAAGGTCTCGACCCGAAATGTCACCTATTCCTTCGAAGAAGGGTCTCGACCCCAAACGCCTTACGCTGGCCTTACCCTGCAAGGCCTCTCTGGCCTGGAGCAGCGCCTGGTTCTCTCCCTCCAGCTGCTCCTTCTGTGTCTCCAGCAGCGACTGCCACTGACGGCTCTCGTACACAGATGTCTCCAGACCCTCCTTCTCACACCTACACGCACAGGAGACAGGGTGAGGCAGGGGAGAGAGGGGCAGGGCGAGAGAGGGAGGCAGGGGAGAGAGAGGGGGAGAGAGGGAGACAGGGGGAGAGAGAGAAAGGAGCAAGTGGAAACGGGCAGGGGGAGAGAAAGGCAGGGGAGGGGGGGGAGAGAGGGAGACGGGGAGAGAGAGGCAGGGGGAGACGGGCAGGGGAGACGGGGGCAGGGGGAGAGAGGGAGGCAGGGGAAGAGAGAGATTGAGAATGATCGGGGGGAGGGGGAGCGTGATTGAGGGGAGTATGTGAGATGGGGGGGTGAGTGTGGGATACCTGGGTCAGTATCGTCAGTGTGCCAGGGTGTTGGGGGAACAATGACTCTGGCCGGCGTCAACCGCGGGTGGGGTGCGGAGAAGTGCGAGGGAAAGAACTGCAGGTGCTGGTTTCTACCGCGGAAAGACACAAAGTGCTGGAGTAACGCAGCATCTCTGGAGAATAAGAACGGGTGACGTTTCTTTGAGTCTGACGAAGGGTCTCGACCCGAAACGTCACCCATTCCTTCTCTGCATAGATGTTGCCTGTCCCGATGAGTTACTCCAGCGCTTTGTGTCCGTCTTGCAGTTCCTTCCTCCACAGGATGGGGGCGGTCACGTTGCACGTGGCGTGTGTCCCCGCGGGGGCCGGCCGTACTCACCGGAGCGCCGTCGCCTCGTCCGCCAGCACCCGGCACTCGCGCTCGGCGGCCGACAGCTGCACCTCCAGGCCGGCCTTCAGCCTCGTCACCTCCTCCCTCTCTCTGGCTGCCCGCACCAGCGCCTCGGCCTGCCGCAGCACCTCCCGCTGCAGCTCCGCCAGCTCCTCGCTCACGCTCTGCTTCTGGCGGCTCACCTGTGGACAGCACAAACCAAAGATCCTATAGCGGAGCAAGATAGACCACTCCTTCTAAATGCAATGGGCTGACGTGTAGTACGCAACGGAGCAGAACGTGGGCCTTTTTTTCATCCATTTCCGTAACCGGACCCGACCCGACCCGACTCGCAGTGGAATCAACGTTGCGGGGGAACAGTTTGTTAATAAATTATAATTCTGAAAATGAGGAGAAGATTTTTCCCAAATAACTTTTATTCTTACGAGGATGTTTCTGTAACCGGCTTCCGTCTCCGCACTTGCCTGTCCCGCTGAGTTACTCCAGCATTTTGTGTCTGTCTTTGATTTAAACCAGCATCTGCAGTTCTTTCCTACTAAATGTTCATAACGCTGGGGTGTAAGTAGCCCGGGCAAAATATGAGGTGCTGATCCTCCAATTTGTGTTGGGCCTCACTCTGACAGTGGAGGAGGCCCAGGACATAGAGGTCGCTGCGTTAGGGCCTCACTCTGACAATGGAGGAGGCCCAGGACAGAGAAGTCTCTGCGTTAGGGCCTCACTCTGACAGTGGAGGAGGCCCAGGACATAGAGGTCGCTGCGTTAGGCCTCACTCTGACAGTGGAGGAGGCCCAGGACATAGAGGTCGCTGCGTTAGGCCTCACTCTGACAATGGAGGAGGCCCAGGACATAGAGGTCGCTGCGTTAGGCCTCACACTGACAGTGGAGGAGGCCCAGGACATAGAGGTCGCTGCGTTAGGCCTCACTCTGGCAATGGAGGAGGCCCAGGACATAGAGGTCGCTGCGTTAGGCCTCACTCTGACAGTGGAGAAGGCCCAGGACATAGAGGTCGCTGCGTTAGGCCTCACTCTGACAATGGAGGAGGCCCAGGACATAGAGGTCGCTGCGTTAGGCCTCACTCTGACAGTGGAGGAGGCCCAGGACATAGAGGTCGCTGCGTTAGGCCTCACTCTGACAATGGAGGAGGCCCAGGACATAGAGGTCGCTGCGTTAGGCCTCACACTGACAGTGGAGGAGGCCCAGGACATAGAGGTCGCTGCGTTAGGCCTCACTCTGACAATGGAGGAGGCCCAGGACATAGAGGTCGCTGCGCTAGGCCTCACTCTGACAGTGGAGGAGGCCCAGGACATAGAGGTCGCTGCGTTAGGCCTCACTCTGACAATGGAGGAGGCCCAGGACATAGAGGTCGCTGCGTTAGGCCTCACACTGACAGTGGAGGAGGCCCAGGGCAGAGAGGTCTCTGCGCTAGGCCTCACTCTGACAGTGGAGGAGGCCCAGGACAGACAGGTCAGCGTGTGAGATACACGGACAAGGTGCAATGTCTTGGGGCAGTGGGGGCGGAGGTGAGTGCGACGGGGTGCCCATGTGCAGGTGCTGCCTCTACCTGTCCGAGCCGCTCCTGCAGCTCTCGCTTGTCCTGCTGGGATGCGAGGAGGTCGTGCTGGAGGCTGTGTCGACTCTGCTCCGCCAGCTGAAGGCTGTGCTCCAGGCCGTGCCGCTCGGCCTGCAGGTCGAGCTTCTCCTGCTCCAGGCGTACCAGCTCGTCACGGATCGAGCCCTTCTCCTGCTCCATTTCCTTCTTCTGCCCCAGTAGCAACACCTTCTCCTCCTCCAGCTGCCGACACACAAGACTCTTCATTAGTGAGGGCGTCGGGGGTTACGGGGAGAAGGCAGGAGAATGGGGTTCGGAGGGAGAGATAGATCAGCCATGAGTGAATGGCGGAGCAGGCACGATGGGCCGAATGGCCTAATCCTGCTCCTGTCACTTATGAATATAAACACAAGAGTTACAGGCATCCCCATGCACACGCAACAAAAGGCCACTCTGCCCTTCCTTCGCTTACTGCCAACAATTCCGAACCAACGCGGCCTTAAACGCTGACTTCACTTGAGAGCCTGACGTCTGTCTTAAATGGGTGACCCTTGGTGTTTAAACAGTGACCCCTTGTTCTACATCTTCTCAGGATGGTGCAGCGGTAGAGTTGCTGCCTCACAGCGCCGGGGACCCGGGTTCGATCCCGACCACGGGTGCTGTCTGTACGGAGTTTGCATGTTCTCCCCGTGACCTGCGTGGGTTTTCTCCGGGTGCTCCGGTTTCCTCCCACACTCCAAAGACCGACAGGTTTGTAGCTTTATTTGGCTTGGTATAAATGTAATTTGTCCCTAGTGTGTGTAGGATACTGTTAGTGTGCGGGGATCGCTGGTCGGCGCGGACACGGTGGGCCGAGTGGCTGTTTACGTGCTGTATCTCTGAACTAATCTAAACTATTGGTTACCTCCAGGATGATCTGGTTCAGCTGCACTTTGTCTTGGGCCAGGCCCTCGTTGATGGCACTCATCTTAGACAGAGAGTCTCGCAGCGATGCCTGCTCCGTCCGCACTTTGCCCAGGACCACCTCCAACTCCACGTTGGCGCTCTGCACCTGGGGTTGGGGAAGCCACTCAATTAATGCTCAAACCCAACCCAACCCAACAAAACCCAACCCACCCCAACAAAACCCAACCCACCCCAACCCACCACAACCCACCACACCCCAACACAACCCAACCCAACACACCCCCCCACAACCCCCCACAACCCAACCCACAACCCAACACAACACAACACAACCCAACACAACCCAACCCACAACCCAACACAACACAACCCAACCCAACCCAACCCACCCCAACACAACCCACCCCAACACAACCCACCCCAACCCAACCCAACCCAACACAACCCACCCCAACCCACCCCAACCCAACACAACCCACCCCAACCCAACCCAACCCAACACAACCCACCCCAACAAAACCCAACCCACCCCAATAAACCCAACCCATCCCACCCCAACCCACCCCACCCCAACCCAACCCACCCCCACCCAACCCACCCCAACAAAATCCAACCCACCCCAACCCAACCCATCCCACCCCAACACAACCCACCCCACCCCAACCCAACCCAACCCACCCCAACCCAACCCACCCCAACCCACCCCAACCCAACCCACCCCAACACAACCCAACCCAACACAACCCACCCCAACACAACCCACCCCAACCCAACCCAACCCACCCCACCCCAACACAACCCACCCCAACACAACCCACCCCAACCCAACCCAACAAAAAACAATGTCCTATTATTCTGAGGCTGTGGCCTCTGGTCCTAGACTCTCCCACTAGTGGACACATCCTGTCCACATCACATAGAGGCGAGTCCCCTCACTGTGAGGTTGATAGTGCACTGTGCGCGGTTACAAGCTGACCTTGGCCAGAGCCTCTTTAATTTCAGCCTTCTCGTTCTCGAGCACCTCCTTGACCAGCGAGGATTGTCTCAGCGCCTCCTTCACCTGCACCAGCTCCTTCCTCACGCTCGAGTTCTTTCCTTCCAGCTGCTCGATCATCTTGTGGCTGGCGGGGAAATAGGCGCGGCCGTTAGGACACCAGAGACGCAGACTTTCAGAGAAAGAACCGTAAGTTTACAACAAAACCTGGCGGCACGGTGGCGCAGCGGAAGAGTTGCTGCCTCGCCGCGCCAGATATTGTTTAAAGAGGACTTTAAACCAGGGGAGCTACTGTTGAAGAATAAGGAGTAAGCCATTTAGAACGGAGATGAAGAAACACTTTTTCCACACAGAGAGTGGCGAGTCTGTGGAATTCTCTGCCTCAGGAGGGCGGTGGAGGCCGGTTCTCTGGATACTTTCAAGAGAAAGCTTGACAGGGCTCTTAAAGATAGCGGAGTCAGGGGATATGGGGAGAAGGCAGGAACCGGGTACTGATTGGGGATGGTACACAAAAATGCTGGAGAAACTCAGCGGGTGCAGCAGCATCTATGGAGCGAAGGAAATAGGCAACGTTTCGGGCCGAAACCCTTCTTCAGACCCAAAAAAGACTGATTGGGGATGATCAGCCATGATTACATTGAATGGTGGTGCTGGCTCGAAGGGCCGAACGGCCTACTCCTGCACCTATTGTCTATGTTTACATACCCTGCTGTGCTGCTGCATGTAAGGATGTCATCGTTCCATCTGGGACACATGACAATAAAACACTATTGACACGGAGTTAACATAGGAATAAAATAGGGATAATATGAGGATAGTATAGGGATCATGGAAACATAGACAATAGGTGCAGGAGCAGGCCATTCGGCCCTTCGAGCCTGCACCGCCATTCAATATGATCATGGCTGATCATCCAACTCAGTATCCTGTACCTGCCTTCTCTCCATACCCCCTGATCCCTTTAGCCACAAGGGCCACATCTAACTCCCTCTTAAATATGGCCAATGAACTGTGGCCTCAACTACCTTCTGTGGCAGAGAGTTCCACACATTCACCACTCTCTGTGTGAAAGATTATGTGAAAGGTTGGGCTGGTGTTGAGGGGCCGAGTGGCCTGTTGCTGTTGCTGTTGCCGGCGGTCGTAGACTCACCCTCGCTCGATCTCCTTCAGCGCCCTTTCCTTGTCCTTGACCGTGTCCTCCTTCTCGTCCTCCATGTTGTCCCGTTGCCGCTGGAGATCGCCGTTGGCCAGGTGCAGCTTCTCCGCCTCTCCGCGCATGGTCTCCACCCGCTGCTGCAGCGACTGCATGCATCTCTCCAGGCTCCCCTTCTCGCTGCGGGGGGGGGGGGGGGGGTGAAAGGCCCAACAGGTCAATGGGGGAAAAGGAGCAGCAGTGTTAGGTGGGGGGAGCCCGGTCACCTCCTGCCCTCCACCGCCACCCCACAGACAGTGGAGGGACACTAATCACACATAGACTCACTCCCAGGTAGACACAAAACGTTGGAGTAACTCAGCGGGGCGGGCAGCATCTCTGGAGAGAAGGAATGGGCGACGTTTTGGGTCGAGACCCTTCCTCAGACTGAAGAAGGAATGGGTGACGTTTCTGGTCGAGACCCTTCCTCAGACTGAAGCAGGAATGGGCGACGTTTCGGGTCGAGACCCTTCCTCGGACTGAAGTAGGAATGGATGACGTTTCAAAGATGGGTGAAGGAGGCTCTCGACCCGAAACGTCACCCATTCCTTCCCCTTCAGAGATGCTGCCTGTCCCGCTGAGTTACTCCAGCTTTGTGTGTCTATCTTAACTATTCATTGCTGTTTTAACAGACGGTTCCATTAATTCAATCCATTTCCAAACACAAAGTGCTGGAGGAACTCGGCCGTTCAGGCAGCATCTGGGCAGGGAATCTGTGCACCAGTTCTGGTCTACACGCGCTTGGGACAATTTACAGAAGCCAATTAACCTACAAACCCGCACGTCTTTGGAGTGTGGGAGGAAACTGGAGAACGTGCAAACTCCACACAGACAGCGCCCAAGGTTAGGATCGAACCGGGGGTTCCGGTGCCGTGAGGCAGCGGCTCTACCCGCTGTGCCACTGAGCCACTTAGGTTCAGTTCAGTTCAGTTTAGTTTATTGTCACATGTACCGAGGTACAGTGAAAAGCTTTAGTTGCGTGCTAACCAGTCAGTGGGAAGCCAATACATGATTACAATTGAGCCGCTTACAGTGTACGGATACAGGATAAAGGGAATAACGTTTAGTGAAAGGTAAAGCCAGCAAAATCCGATCAAGGATAGTCCGAGGGTCACCAATGAGGTAGGTAGTAGTTCAGGACCGCTCTCTGGTCGGTGAAGAAACAGCTGGGAAGAAACTGTCCCTGACTCTGGAGGTGTGGGGTTTTCACACTTCTGTACCTTTTGCCAGATGGGAGAGGGGAGAAGAGGGAGAGGCCGGGGTGAGGCTGGTCCTTGCGTGTTGGGCAGGGCTGAGTTCGATGGGGAGCAGATCCCGTGGCCTCACCTTGCCAGCAGGTCGGCAGAGGAGCGGAAGCGGCTGGCGTCTCGCTTGGCGTCGTCCCTGGCTCGCACCGAGGCCTCCGTCTCCTCCTTGAGCTTGAGGATCTGCTGCTCCAGGGCGCGGCGATCACCCTCGCTGTCTGCCAGCTGCCTCTTCAGGCTGCCCACAGAGTCCTGGGCCGACTCGTACCTGGCACGCAGCTCCTGTCACAACAGCACGCACGCCCTTGAGCAACACAACCTCATCCCCTTGCCCCGTGACCTCTCAGCTCCTTGCTCGTGACCTCTCACCCCATTGCCCCGTGACCTCTCACCCCCTTGCCTCATGACCTCTAACCCCCTTGCTAATGACCTCTCACCCCGTGACCCCTCACCCCCTTGCCCAGTGACCTCCCACCCCGTTACCTCTCACCCCTTTGCCTCGTGACCTCTCACCCCCTTGCCTCGTGACCTCTCAGCCCCTTGCCCGTGACCTCTCACCCCCTTGCCCCGTGACCTCTCACCCCACTGCCTCATGACCTCTTGCCCCCTTGACCTCGTCCCCATGACTTCTGCTGCTTTGCCCCCTTGGCCCTCGTGAACCCCTCACCCCCAGCAGTGTGACCTCTCCCCTCTGACCCCTCACCTGGACCAGGAGCTGCCTCCTCTGCACGGCCCCCTGTACAGCCACGTACACGGAGTTGGTGAAAGCCGGCGAGGAGCGGCGACCGGGGGAACGGCTGCGGTGGGGAGAGGCCCGTCGCCGTGGAGACGGGGTGCGCAGGTCTGGCAGCCCCAGGTTAGCGCTGTCCGTCTCAGCAACGTCTCCAGGCCGCTCGGCGGGGCCTGGCTGACACCCTCCATCAGTGTCCGAGATGACCACCTGAGGAGAGAGAGAGAGAGAGCGGGCAGCGCGCCGGTTACCGTGGCTACCAACACCAGAGCCTTCACCACAACTGGCGTCCCAGCGGTAGAGTTGCTGCCTCACAGCGCCAGAGGCCCGGGTTCGATCCCGGCTACGGGTGCTGTCTGTACGGAGTTTGTACGTCCTCCACGCGGTCACAGGGAGAACGTGCAAACTCCGTACGGACAGCACCCGTAGTCAGGATTGAACCCTGGTCTCCGGCGTTGCATTCACTGTAAGGCAGCAACTCTACCGCTGCGCCACCGTGTCTCGCGCATTCCCCGGCGCGCTCACCTGCGCGATGTCACTGAGGATCTGGTGCAGGGATTCCATCTCGGCCTTCACACTCTCTAACTGCGCCCCCTCCTGGGCATCTTGTGCCTCAGCCCGGCTCGACTCCTGGTGCAGACACAGGAACAGGTCAAACACACTCACACCAAGTGCCCCACACGCTCATCTTCCCATCCCACCCAGTCACTCCCCTCCCCTCCCGTAGTCTAACAATCCCTTCCCCTCCTCCATCTCCCCTCCCCTGGTACCCCACTTCCCTTTGGCCCATCGAGTCCTTGCTGACC
The DNA here is from genome assembly GCF_010909765.2 of Amblyraja radiata. Lineage (NCBI taxonomy): Eukaryota > Metazoa > Chordata > Chondrichthyes > Rajiformes > Rajidae > Amblyraja > Amblyraja radiata. Next base: position 29,214,773 of record NC_045986.1, on the reverse strand, counting down.
ATCAATCCCCCGTCCGCACTGAGTCCACGTTGCCTCACTGTCCCCGTCCACTACCCTCAGGGCTAAGTTACAGAAGCCTCTTTGACCGACAAACCCGCGCGTCTTTGGAACGCAAGGGGGGGAACCGGAGAGAACCGACGCGGTCGCGGGGAGAACGAGCTAAACTCCACGCACAAGACAGCACCCAAGGTCAGGATTGAACCGAGGGTCACTGGCGCTGTGAGGCAGTGGCTCAACCAGCTGTGCCACCGTGCTGCTAAAGCAAATGTCTTTCTTGGCAACGGCCTGTGGTTTCCTTGGGCCAGACTGGGATCAGGCACTTGGGCAGTGTTCATAAGGTCATGACCCATGAGCTTAGGGGGGGAAGGGGGAGAGACAATGGGGACCCGGTGTAGGGGAGGGGGTGGAGGGGGAGGGGGTGCACTCTAGTTTAGAATCCTCTGCTTGGGGATAAGTCTGTGTTTGTTTGTCCGTTTGTCCCGGTGAAGGGGCCGTGCACACAGTAGCCGGCCAACAGTCGCTTCTCTGTTTATTTTTGTTTTCACTTTTAATTTCAAGATGTTGGTCGACCTCGTGTGTTGTGACTGTCCCTCCAGGGATGAATAAAGTTTTATCGTTTTGTATAAGTGATGGTAGAATTAGGCCATTCGGCCCATCAAGTCTACTCCACCATTCAATCATGGCTGATCTATCACTCCTTCCTAACCCCATTCTCCTGTCTTCTCCCCATAACCCCCGGCTGAAGAAGAGTCTCGACCCGAAACGTCACCCATTCCTTCTCTTCCTTCTCTCTATCTATCTCTGCCTTAACAATATCTACTGACTTGGCCTCCACAGCCGTCTGTGGCAAAGAATTCCACAGATTCACCACCCTCTGACTAAAGAAATTCCTCCTCGTCTCCTTTCTATAGGAACGTCCTTTAATTCTGAGGTGGTGGCCTCTAGTCCTAGACTCTCCCACTAGTGGAAACATCCTCTCCACATCCAAGCCTTTCACTATTCGGTAATTTTCAATGTGGTTCCCCCCCCCCCCCCCCACCCCTCATCCTTCTAAACACCCACAAGTACAGGCCCCGGCACCTTGGGCTGTCAACATCAGCGACGGTGAAACTAGACCCACCCCCTCCCTTCCCCTCGCCCCTGGTTCACCCACCAGGCTCTCCAGCGTCTGGTTCAGGCTGCTGATGGTCCTGTCCCTCTCACTGATCTGGCCCTTCAATCGATCCACAGTCACCATCAGCTCCGTCACTCTGCAAGATAAACGGCACACACATAGAAACACAGGCGCAGGAGCAGGCCATTCGGCCCTTCGAGCCAGCAGTGCCATTCAATGTGATCATGGCTGATCATCCAAAATCAGAACCCCGTTCCAGCCTTTTCCCCCCATATCCCTCGATTCCGTTAGGCCTAAATCTAACTCTCAACACGTTAGACCATCTTACCATCCACACAAAGAATCTGACTGCACCAAGTACACGTGACTATGAACACAAAGGGCCGGAGGAACTCTGCGGGTCAGGCAGCATCAATCAATCAACCACCGACTAGGAAGCAGCACTGAGCTACCATCTACTTATTTGGAGACCCATGGATTATCTTTGATCGGACTTTATCTTGCATTAAAGTTTATTTATGTTATTCCCTTCATCATGTATCTGTATATTGTGGACGGCTCAATTGTAATCATGTATTGTCTTTCCGCTGACTGGCTCTCTGCCTCAGAGGGCGGTGGAGGCCGGTTTTCTGGATGCTTTCAAGAGTGAGCGAGATAGGGTTCTTAAAAATAGCGGAGTCCAGGGATATGGGGAGAAGGCAGGAACGGGTACTGATTGTGGATGATCAGCCGTGATCACATTGAATGGCGGCGCTGGCTACTCCTGCACCTATTGTCAAAAAGTTTTTCACTGTCCCCCGGAACACGTCACAATAAACTAAACTGAAACTCAAAACTGATCGGAGCAGAATGAGGCCTTTCAGCTCATCGAGTCTACTCCGCCAATAGATACAAAATGCTGGAGTGACTCAGCGGGACAGGCAGCGTCTCTGGAGAGAGGGAATGGGTGGCATTTCCAGTCGAGACCCCCTGCAGTTCCTTCCTACAGATTGAGTCTACTCCGCCATTCAATCATGGCTGATCTATCTTTCCCTCGCAACCCCATTCTCGTGCATTCCCCCCGTAACCCCTGACACCCGTCCTGATCAAGAAACCATCTATCTCCATCATAAAGGCCCTGTCCCACGGTACGAGTTCATTCCAAGAGCTCTCCCGAGTTTAAAAAAAAAATCAAACTCGTGGTAAGCACGGAGAATGTACGTAGCGGGTACGTCGGAGCTCGGGGACGTCTCTTAGCGGCTCGTAACACTAACGGCAGGTACTCGGAAAGACTCGCTATCGGCAGGTAAGCACGGGAAGACTCGTGACGATTTTTCAAAATGTCCACGAGAGCCCCGAGTACCGACAAGTGGCCATTACCGTAAATCTCCGAGTTCGAATCAGGGCAAACTCGGGAGAACTCTTGGAATGAACTCGTACAGTGGGACAGGGCTATTAGACAAACTTGTCTTCACATGGTGACTCAAGAAGCTGATCAGCCCAGCACTGGCCTGAGGTGCCACCTGCTGGCAGACGTAGCAACTGCACTTTCAATAGGATGAATCGAAACTTCTCTCATCCTGTTCAATAGCAAAATAAAACGGCAGGTGCTGGAATATTTTACACAAAACGAAAAATGCTGCAAATTGTTGCAACGTTTCAGACCAAGATCTTTCAGTAGAATTCTATCCTGTTCTAGAATCTAGATAGACACAAAAAGCTGGAGTTTCAGTTTAGCACAGTAAAGGGTCTCGTCCCGAAACGTCACCCATTCCTTCTCTCCACAGATGCTGCTTGTCCCCCCGCTGAGTTACTCCAGCTTTTTGCGCCTATCTTCCCTTTTAGTTTATTGTCACGTGCATCGAGGTACAGTGAAAAGTGCAGGAAGGAACTGATTGGCCTCATTCTGCTCTTATCACTTATGAATTTATGAATATGGTAGCGTCCACACACACACACGTACACACACACGTACACACACACGTACACACACACGTACACACACACGTACACACACACGTACACACACACGTACACACACACGTACACACACGTACACACACACGTACACACACATGTACACACACATGTACACACACGTACACACACACGTACACACACACGTACACACACACGTACACACACACGTACACACACATGTACACACACGTACACATACACATGTACACACACACGTACACACACACATGTACACACACACACATATACACACACCTACACATACATACAGACGTGAACACACACACACACACGTGTACACACACACACGTACCTGCAGCTCTGCTCTGCCCGCTCCAGGTCGTACTTGCTCTGCAGTTGCATCATCTGCCGCACCTTGTCACGCAGCTGTTCCTCCAGCTGTGCCAGCTGTGCTGCCCGCTGCTCCAGCTGCACGGTGGCGCTGCCATCTGCCAGCCGCAGGTGCCCGCTCAGGTTGAGGCACGAGGCGTGGATGGTCCGTGAGGATCGGGCCAGGTCATTCCTCAACTCCGACAGGTCCCTGCAGCGCGCGCACGCACACGGGTCAGGTACAGGGGCTGTCCCCCCACCCCCCCCACACACACACACACACACCCACCCCCACATCCCCACCCCCCCACCCTTACACCACCCCACACACCCCACCCCCACCCCTACACCCCCCCACACACACACCCCCACCCCCCCACACACACACCCACCCCCACACCCACCCCCACACCCCCACACACACACACACACCCACCCCCACACCCCCCCCCCCACCCACCCCCCCCCACACCACCCCACACCCCCCCCCCCCACACACACACACACACATCCCACCCCTACACCCCCCCCACACACACACCCCCACCCCCCCCCCCCCACACCACACCCCCCCCCCCCCCACACACACCTCACCCCAGGTGTCTCACCGTTCACTGGCCGACTTGATCTCGCTGAAGTGCCGCCGGAAGCCGACGACTTGTCTCCAGAGGGTCAGCAGGCGGTTGTGCTCGTTACTGAAGTACATGTTGAAGGACTACAAGCAACAGACGCAGCGATCAGTGAAACGGTGACAGGCGCACGATGCTGGGGTAACTCAGCGGGACGGGCAGCATCTATGGAGAGCAGGAATGGGTGACGGGTCGAGACCCTTCCGCAGACCGAAACGTCACCCATTCCTTCTCTCCAGAGATGCTGCCTGTCCTGCTGAGTTACTCCAGCATTTTGTGTCTATCTTCGGTTTAAACCAGCATCTGCAGTTCCTTCCTGCACGAATCAGTAAAACAGTCGCGCCCCGCTTAGCAATCCAGGGTCAGCTCAGAGGTTATGGGGAGAAGGCAGGAGAATGGGGTTTGGAGGGAGCGATAGATCAGCCATGATTGAACAGCGGAGTAGACTTGATGGGCCGAATGGCCTAATTCTTCTCCTATCGTTTATGGACTTGCAAATTCATGTTCATAAGTGATAGGAGAAGAATTAGGCCATTCGGCCCTTCAAGTCTACTCCAGCTGATCTATCTCTCCCTCCTAACCCCATTCTCCTGCCTTCTCCCCATAACCCCTGACACCCGCACTAATCAAAAATCTGTCTTAAATCTCTGCCTTAAAAATATTCATTATCTTGGTCTCCACAGCCGTCTGTGGAAAAGAATTCCAGATTCACCACCCAGGATATTCCTCCTCATCTCCTTCCTAAAGGAACGTCCTTTTAATCTGAGGCTGTGACCTATGGTCCTAGGCTATCCCACTAGTGGAAACATCCTCTCCACATCCGCTCTGTCTGGGGATTGCGGGTAGAAGCAGGGGGGGGGGTGGGGGGGAATCGTGCCTGTGTGTGAATGTGTGTGAGTGATTGGTGGTGGTCGGAGGGGCCGTAGGCGCAGATTGGCAGCCACGCTTCCGTCAGTCTGCCCCAGTAGCTTACCACCACCGAGTGTGACTGAGGAGTGAATGAATAATGCGATGTAAAGCGCCTTGAGTATTAGAAAGGCGCTATATAAATCCCATCCATTATTATTATTATTAGAGTGGGGGGGAAGCACAGGGGAGGAGCGGGGGACGGCGGGGGAAAGGTGGAGCACCACGGGTGACGTACCTCCTCCTCGTGCCTCCACTCCACCTCCTTCTGCTCCAGCTCCTCGCGGGCGCGGCTCCAGTCGGCGGTGAGTTTGCGCAGGTCCTCGCTCAGTGCCAGGTTGGCGCTGCCCGCCTGGTCCAGCTGTTCCCGCAGCATCGAGTTCACCTGCGCCAGACTGGCGCTCCTGTAACCACAGCAGGCCCGTGGGCACGTCACAGCGGCAGGCACGACACGGGTGCCCACACTCCCCCCCCCCACCACTCCCACTCCCCCCACTCCCCCTCCCCCTCCCCACACTACCCCCCCTTCATCAGACTCAATAGAAACATAGAAAATAGGTGCAGGAGTAGGCCATTCGGCCCTTCCGCCATTGGCCAGCACCGCCATTCAATACGATCATGGCTGATCATCCACAATCAGTGTTTAAGAAGGAACTGCAGATGCTGGAAAATCGAAGGTAGACAAAAGTGCTGGAGAAACTCAGCAGGTGCAGCAGCATCTATGGAGCGAAGGAAATAGGCAACGTTTCGGGCCGAAACCCTTCCGGGTTTCGGCCCGAAACGTTGCCTATTTCCTATAGTGGAGATTGTTCAACTCTTTGCATGGAGCGAAGGAAATAGGCAACGTTGCCTATTTCCTTCGCTCCATAGATGCTGCTGCACCCGCTGAGTTTCTCCAGCACTTTTGTCCACCATCCACAATCAGTACCCCGTTCCGTTAGCCCCAAGAGCTGCAGTATATCAAACTCTCTCTTGAAAACATCCAGTGAATCGGCCTCCACTGCCTTGTGTGGCAGGGGAATCCACAGATTCTGATGAAGGGTCTCGAGCCGAAACGTCACCCATTCCTTCCCCCCCAGAGATGCTGCCCGAGCCGCTGGGTTACTCCAGCGTTTTGTGTCTCTCTGGCCCGTGTCCCTGCGGGCGGGCGGGCGGGTGGCGGTGGAGGAGATGGGTCGGGGGGTGACCAGGTTCCCCACCTACCTCTGCTGTTCCTCCTCCAGACGGATCAGGATGTTCTCCAGCTCCGTGCTCTGCTCCTCCTCACCGCGCTGCATCCCCATGTCCGTCATGTCCAGCTGGCTCTGGGAACACGGCAAAGGGAAACATTCCGTTATTCCCGAAACCCGGGGGGAAAGCCCGCTACCGTGGCGACTGCAGGGCCAAGCCGATTAGTACGGGCATCAAAGGGTCATGGGGAAAAGGCACAATAGACAATAAACACAGGAGTAGGCCATTCGGAGAAACTCAGCGGGTGAGGCAGCGTCTATGGAGCGAAGGAATTAGGTGACATTTCGGGTCGAGAGCCTTCTTCGAAGGAATAGGTCCTTCGCTCCGTAGATGCTGCCTCACCCGCTGAGTTTCTCCAGCATTTTTGTCTATCAGGGGGATGTTGCTATGTACAGAGAGTCTTGCTGAGCTGTGTGAAAAAAGGGATCCCACTGCACCTGATACAGGTGACAATATAAAAACCATTGAACGATTGATATTTTGAGAAGACTTGATGGGCCGAATGGCCTTATTCTGTTCCTGGAGGTTATGCACAGGGCCATGCTTGTTGCGCAGTGAGCGATGCCGTTGAGGGGGGGGTGACAGGTCGGATGTTTAGGCGAGGGTGTGCTGGCTCAGACGTTGCCCCCCCCCCCCCCCCCCCCACCTACCTCCAGTCGATGGTGTTCCAGCTCAGTAGCTTTCTCCAGCAGTTGCTGCTCCACCTCGCCGCACTTCCTCTTGTACTGGACGACCTGGCGGAGAGAGCAGAGGGTCACGGACGCACGTTCCCGCCACGCGAGGCAGCGCTTCCCGACCCCTCGCCCTATTCGCATCTCGGAGTTAATCTCGCTACGAGAAGCTAGCGAGGATGTACAAGCCATTGGGGATAAACGGGGCTACTGTGGACAGGGTGAGCTGCTTTAAATACTGGGGAGTCCACATCACAGAGGATCTGACATGGACATCACACTGGTGAATAAGGCAAGGCAGCGCCTTTACCACCTCAAACAGCTGAGGAAATTCAGAGTCTCTCTGAGGATCCTTCAGTCCTTCAATTCTGGTGCTTGTGAAAGCATCCTGTCCGGCAACATCTCGATCTGGTTTGGGAACAGCTCTGCCCAGGACAGGAAGGCTCTGCAGAGAGTAGTGCGTTCGGCCGAACGCACCATGGGAACTACACTCACCCCCCTGCAGGACCTATACACCAGGAGGTGCAGATCCAGAGCCAGCAACATTATGGGGGACCCCTACCCCCCCAGCAACGGACTGTTCCAGCTGCTACGGTCAGGCAAACGCCTCCGCTGTCATGCTGCGAAAACAGAGAGGATGAGACGGAGTTTCTTCCCACAGGCCGTCAGGAACGTAAACTCTACTCTCACCAGGGAATAATTTACTGTTGTGACTTTAAAAAAAAAGAAGTAAATACTGGTTGTGTTGTGTTGTTGTGTTGGGTTACACAATCCCGCAGGCATTGCCACTTTCATTTCACTGCACATCTTGTATGCACATGTGACAAATGAAGTTGACTTGACTTGATTAGTGTGACTTGGGTGGGGGAGGGATGGAGAGAGAGGGAATGCCTGAAGTTGCGCTAAATGGATGAAGGTGATCTGAGAGACAGAGTAGGGCCTGCTTCTACAGTGAGAGACTCTATGACTGAATGGATGCAGGCAATTAGCCAGCTAGAATGCGGTACAGATTGTGTGCGTGCGTGTGTGCGCATGTGTGCGTGCGTGTGTATGTGCGTGCGTGTGTATGTGTGCGTGCGTGTGTGTGTGCGTGCTTGTGTATGTATGTGCGTGCATGTGCAAGCGTGTGTGCGTGTGTATGTGTGCGTGCGGATGTGTGCGTGTGCATGCGTGTGCATGAGCTTATGTGTGCGTGCATGCCTGTGCGTGTGTACGTGCGCATGTGTGCCTGTGCATGTATGTGCGTGCGTGTGTATGTACGTGTGTGTGTGTGTGCGTGTGTATGTATGTCTGTGTATGTGTGTGTGTGCGTGTGTATGTATGTCTGTGTATGTGTGTGTGTGTGTGTGTGCATGTGTGTGTGTGTGTGTGTGTGCGTGTGTGTGGCCGTCACCTTGGACTGCAGCTTCTGCACCAGCTGAGCTTGCCGCTGCTGCCCCTCCTGGTAGGCATGGAGTTTGCGTTTGTACGACGTCTGCTCCTCCTCCAGTCGCCGCCTCAGCTCGATGTTCTGCTGCGCCAGGCTCTTGTTCTCCAGGCTCTCACGCTCCCGCTCTCCCGTCTCCAACCGCAGGGACTGCTCCAGCTACACACACAACACACGCACGCACGGTAAAGATCTGCGCTGTAACTCGGCACACGTGACAGAGGTGTACAAGGTCATGAGGGGAATAGATCGGGTAGATGCATAATTGGCTGGATTCTGTCTACACAGACCATCGATCACCCGTTCACACTAGTTCTATGTTATCCCACTTTCACATCCTACACACACTAGAGAGCAATTTACAGAGGGTCGATTAACCTGCGAACCCGCACCTCTCTGCTATGTGGGAGGAAACCGGAGCACCAGGAGAAAACCCACGAGGACACAGGGAGAACGTGCAAACTCCGCACAGACAGCGCCCGAGGTCGGGATCGAACCCGAGTCCCTGGCGCTGTTCTCCCCGTGACCGGCGTGGGTTTTCTCCGGGTGCTCCGGTTTCCTCCCACACTCCGAAGACGTGCGGGTTTGTGGGATAATTGGCCTCTGCACATTGTCCCTGTTGTGTAGGATAGAGCTAATGTACGGGGTGATCGCTGGTCGGCGCTGACTCGGTGGGACGAGGCAGCGGCTAAATCAATGCGCCACCGTGTCGGCCATCTTGCGGAGACCCCAACGTATTATTCCACGAAGAATTTTGTAATTAAATCTTCAGATTTTCATGAAACTTGCAAGGGCACGACAAGTTGGGCCCGGTTTTTAATCCTCTGGCTCCTACAGTTTGTCAGCTGGAGATGGTTTGTGCCGCTGTTATGGAGAGTCTATATTTCGTTACAAGCCGGCAGCTTGCGGATCAGACCAGAGGGAGCACACACACACAGCAAATGGCGCGCAGATGGAATAATCATGGGCGACCAGCGACCGACTCAAACACAAATCACCTCCTGAAAATAGAGGCCTTCGCCAGGGATTGTTTACTGAAGAAATAAAACACTTTCCAAGCCAGGTTTCAATGGGAATATAACGTCAGATTTTTTTAAATTATATATATATAGTCAAGGATTGATTATTAATTGAAAGGTAACACATTAGTGCAGCTGGGAATTCCGCTGTATCACAGCGCCAGAGACCCGGGTTCGATCCCAACCTCGGCTGCTATCTGTGAGGAGTTTGCACGTTCTCCCTGTGACCGCATGGGTTTTCTCCTGGTGCTCCGGTTTCCTCCCACATCCCAAAGACGCGCGGGTTTGTAGGTGAATTGGCCCCATGTGAATTGCCCCCTAGTTTGTAGGGAGTGGATGGGAATGTGGGATAATGTGGATCTAGTATGAACGGTGCTCGGCATGGGCCGAAGGGCCCGTTTCCACCCTGCGATACGATAGAAATGTATTCATCCCAGGAGGGAAATTGATCTGCCAACAGTCAAAAAAACACAAAATACATGAAACATGAAATTAAAGTGACGAGTGGAAAGGATTGGGGGGGGGGGGTGCAAGGATTTGGGAGGGGGGGGGGAGTGGGGGTGTCAGTCTCAGTCTACCCCACGACAGAAGGGGGAGGAGTTGATAGCCACAGGGAAGAAGGATCTCCTGTGGCGTTCTGTGCTGCATCTTGGTGGAACCAGTCTGTTGCTGAAGGTGCTCCTCGGCTAGACCTGTGTGCGTCACGGAGGGGGTGAGGAGCTGTATTGTCCAGGATGCTCCGCAGGTTGAGGAGCATCCTCTCCCCATCTGTATCGCTGCACTGGTACTCTGTCACATCCTGGCCTCCCTCCTGTTATCCATTCACTTCTCCCATATGGGCACATAATCCCCAATATGGGCCAATCCATTCCTCTGTTGTCAATAAACACATACAGACACACTGGCAATGTGGTTTGGTTTAGAGATACGGCGCGAAACTGGGCTTTCTGCGCCGGCCAGCGATCACCCCGCACACACTAGGGACAAATTACAGAAGCCAATTAACCTACAAAGAATAAGGAGTAAGCCATTTAGAACGGAGACGAGGAAACACTTTTTCTCACAGAGAGTGGTGAGCCTGTGGAATTCTCTGCCTCAGAGGGCGGTGGAGGCAGGTTCTCTGGATGCTTTCAAGCGAGAGCTAAATAGGGCTCTTAAAAATCGCGGAGTCAGGGGATGTGGGGAGAAGGCAGGAACGGGGTACTGATTGGGGATGATCAGCCATGATCACATTGAATGGCGGTGCTGGCTGGAAGGGCCAAATGGCCTCTACTCCTGCACCTATTGTCTAAAACCTGAACGTCTTCAGAGTGTGGGAGGAATCCGGAGCACCCGGAGAAAACCCACGCGGGTCACGGGAAGAACGTACAGGCAGCACCCGTAGTCAGGATCGAACCCGGGTCTCTGGCGCTGTGAGGCAGCAACTCTACCGCTGCGCCACCGTGCCGCTTATCTTGTGGTCATTTCTTTGAGACCCCAATGTATCGTTCCGTTAAGAAAACAATAATATTTCCGTCAGATTGTCATTAAACCTTGCGTGGGGCTCGACAACAAGCTTGTCTCGGTTCAGCAGCTTGACCGCTGCTCCACCGTGCCGCCCTCCGCCCGAGAATGCCAGCGCATAGCGGGCAATATCACCCCCACAACGCCCTTTGTGCGCGCACACACACACACACTGCCCCCCCCAAACAGTGACTCATCGCCCCCTCCCCCACCCCCTTCATCTGCTGATGAGCATCTGCCGACCAAAACAATCCCTCTTTATCTTTCCCACCATAGACCGAGGTTGCCATAGCAACGCGCGGGATGGAATTCCTCACGTCAGTCCTAAAGAACCCAATCACCTGCCCACTTAAGCCTCCTATTCACCCGCAGCCAGGGGTCAGATGAAAGGCCCGGTCTCTGGATGAGGCATCTGTTGCCCTGGGAGGGTTTGTCCCATTCAGACATATTGTCCCTGTTGCTGCATCGGTCTCACAGGCCCCAACTACAAGGCCCGTCTCCACGGCAACCGGCTTTGGGAGACGGCCTCTCGCTGTTTGGCTCGGAGACATTCAGCTTGGCCGCTCCCGTCTGCTGCCGCGGCAAAGGGCCGCGGAGTTATCCCACCGTACAATAACGCCGGGCCGGCGCAGCGGTAGCGCTGCTGCCTCACGGCGCCAGAGACCCGGGCCACGGGCGCCGTCTGCACGGAGTTTGCACGTTCTCCCCGTGACCGCGTGGGTTTTCTCCGGGTGCCACAGTTTCCTCCCACATCCCAAAGACGTGCAGGCTCAACATATGACAGTCCCGCCATCCCGGGAATTAACCTGGTGAACCTACGCTGCACTCCCTCAATAGCAAGAATGTCCTTCCTCAAATTTGGAGGTGTCACTAGTCAACGCTCCCATTAAGCTCCCATTAAGGCAGCCTTGAACCTGGGCCAAACTCGGGCCTGCCCAGACATGTTCTCGGGTTACTCAACTGGAAAGACAAGCCCAGGCAAGTTCTCCGCTCTTAGCTCAGGTGTTGGCGACGCCACCATTCGCCTTGTTCCCGATAACAACGCACATTCCTGACTGGAGATCTAAATCCATGGCAGCAAACTACGCACAACTCGCGGGCCCACAATGTACTGAATCCAGGAACCGCTCCAGGGTGGCGGTAATTGAATCCCCTCAAACCCCAGGCCCAAAGGCAACCTACAATTACAGCTGCAGGAACTCAGCGTGCCGGGCAGCATCTGTGGTGGGAAATGGTCCAATAGACAATAGGTGCAGGAGTAGGCCATTCGGCCCTTCGAGCCAGCACCGCCATTCAATGTGATCATGGCTGATCATCCACAATCAGTACCCCGTTCCTGCCTTCTCCCCATATCCTCTGACTCCGCTATCTTCAAGAGCCCTATCTAGCTCTCTCTTGAAAGCATCCAGAGAACCGGCCTCCACCGCCCTCTGAAGCAGAGAATTCCACAGACTCACAACTCTCTGTGAGAAAAAGTGTTTCCTCATCTCCGTTCTAAATGGCCGACCCCTTATTCTTAAACTGTGGCCCCTGGTTCTGGACTCCCCCAACACCGGGAACATGTTTTCAGCCTCTAGCGTGTCCAAACATGGTGCCTTCAGCATCACCCGTGTCATTGTAATGATGGATACACAAGGAACCACAGATGCCGGTTTACACTATCGGGCACAAAGTGCTGGAGTAACTCGGCGGGTCCGGCAGCATCTCTGGAGAACTGTGGCGCAGCGCCAGAGGCCCGGTTTCGATCCCGACTACGGGCGCTGTCTGTACGGAGTTTGCACGTTCTCCCTGTGACCTGTGTGGGTTTTCTCCGGGTGCACCGGTTTCCATCCACACTCCAAAGACGTTTGCAGGTTAATTGGCTTGGAACAATTGTAAAATTATTGTGTGTGTGTGTGTGTGTGTGTGTGTGTGTGTGTGTGTGTGTGTGTGTGTGTGTGTGTGTGTGTGTGTGTGTGTGTGTGTGTGTGTGTGTGTGTGTGTGTGTGTGTGTTGATGTGCGGGGATCTCTGGCTGGCACAGCCTTGATGGGTCGAAGGGCCTGTTTCCGTGTTGTGTCACCTACCCGCTCACTGATGGCGTTGTATTTGATGGCCAGCTCGTCCCGCTCCGCGCGGCTCTGCGCCATCAGGTCCTCGACACGGGACAGCTCCTGCTGCAGGATGCTGTTCTCCTCCTGCAGAGGCCGCAGCGACGACATCTCCTGCGCGTCAGCTGCAAGGCAACGAGAACCATGCGTACCCGGTTAATTTGCAAGTCGAATCGGTAGTGAGGAGGGCAAGTTCGATGCTAGCATTTATATCAACAGGACTGGAATACAAAAATCAGAGATGCTGTAATGCTGGGGCTCTATAAGGCGCTGGTCAGGCTGCATTTGGAGTATTGTGAGCAAATGTGGGCCCCATATCTGAGGAAGGATGTGCTGGCTCTGGAGAGGGTCCAGAGGAGGTTTACAAGAATGATCCCAGGAATGAGTGGGTTAGCATATGATGAGCGTTTGACGGCACTGGGCCTGTACTCGCTGCAGTTTAGAAGGTTGAGGGAGGAACCTCATTTAAACTTATACAGAATAATGAAAGGCAGAGATAGAGTGGATGTGGAGAGGATGTTTCCACTGGTGGGAGAGTCTAGGGCACTCTTTTAGAAAGGAGGTGAGGAGGAACTTCTTTAGTCAGAAGGTAGTTAATCTGTGGAATTCATTGCCACAGAGGGCTGTGGAGGCCAAGTCAGTGGATATTTTTAAGGCAGAGATGGACAAATTCTTGATTAGAACGGGTGTCGAGGGTTATGGGGAGAAGGCAGGAAAATGGGATTTGGAGGCAGAGATCAGCCTTGATTGAATGGCGGAGTGGACTCGATGGGCCGAATGGCCAAATTCTACTCCTATAACATGTGATCCTGGAAGGCAGCGACTCTACCACTGCGCCACCGTGCCACTTATTTAGCTGGGGAAAGGGGGCAACCTCCATCTTTATACCCGCGCGGCTGGAACGATATCGTTGACCCCGCCTCCTCCGTGTGCAGAACCAGGGGCCACAGTTTAAGAATAAGGGGTAATAAGCCATTTAGAACGGAGACGAGGAAACACTTTTTCTCACAGACAGTGGTGAGTCTGTGGAATTCTCTGCCTCAGAGGGCGGTGGAGGCGGGTTCTCTGGATGCTTTCAAGAGAGAGCTAGATAGGGCTCTTAAAAATAGCGGAGTCAGGGGATATGGGGAGAAGGCAGGAACGGGGTACTGATTGGGGATGATCAGCCATGATCACATTGAATGGCGTTGCTGGCTTGAAGGGCCGAATGGCCTACTCCTGCACCTATTGTCTATTGTCTTACCTGAAGCCTGCTCCTCCATGAAGTTTTTGGTGATAATTTCCCGTATCCTGGCGGAGAGGCAGGTCAGTGGCGATCCCTCTTTATCTCCCCGAAATACGAATCCTTGCCCCTTCCCGGCACCCTGCACGGAATTCTGCAGCGTCTGTCAGAGAGACGGGGAAAAGTAGTCAACGCCGGGCAGTCGGAGTGTTGGTCACAGTTATCTTGGTCACTGCTGCCCTCGTGCGAGTTCCGCTCTTCCCACGGGATCGAAGCTTCACTTTCCCACCAATCCTGTAAGACGTGGGCGCATTTCCGCAAATACGAAAGACGGCCACAAAGTGCTGGAGTAACACCAGCTGGAGCCGTGGGCAGCCACGGTGGGGTCCACCCTGACCACGGGCGCTGTCTGTGCGGAGTTTGCACGTTCTCCTCGTGGCCCGCGTGGGTTTTCTCCGGGTGCTCCGGTTTCCTCCCACACTCCAAAGACGCGCAGGTTGGCAGGTTAATTGGCTTGGTGTAAATGTAAATTGTCCCTAGTGTGTTTAGGATGGTGCGGGTGTGCGGGGATCGTTGGTCGGCGCGGTCTGGATGGGCCGAAGGGCCTGTTTCCGCGCTGTATCTCTAAACTAAACTAAACTCAGCGAGTCAGGCAACATCTCTGAAGAAAAGAAATAGGTGACGTTTCGGGTTAAGACCCTTCGCAAATATTTAATCCACACAGAACATAGAAAAATACAGCACAGGAATAAGGCCCTTCGGCCCACAAAGTCCGTTCCCAACTTAAAACTGCTTAAACGCCACTATCGTATCTGCTTCCACCACTACCCCTGGCAGCACGTTCCAGGCACCCACCAACCTCTGTGTAAAAAAAACTTGCCCCGCACATCTCCTCTAAACTTTGTTCCTCTCACCTTAAAGCTATGCCCTCTAGTCTTTGACGCTCCCAGCTTGGAAAAAGGTTCTGAGTATCTACCCTATCTAAGCCTCTCGTAATTTTATATACTGCTATCAGGTCTCAGACATTCCAGAGAAAACTACCCAAGTTTGTCTTTAATGTGTAAGAATGAACTGCAGATGTTGGTAAAATCGAAGGTAGACACAGAGTGCTGGAGTTATAGCCCTGTCCCACGGTACGAGTTCATTCCAAGAGCTCTCCCGAGTTTTAAAAAAATCAAGCTCGTGGCAAGCACGGAGAATGAACGTAGCGGGTACGTCGGAGCTCGGGGACGTCTCTTACCGGCTTGTAACGCTAACGGCAGGTACTCGGGAAGACTCGGTAACGGCAGGTAAGCTCGGGAAGACTCGTGAAGATTTTACAACACGTCGAAAAATGTCCACGAGAGCCTCGAGTACCGACGAGTGGCCATTACCGTAAATCTCCGAGTTCAAATCAGGGCAAACTCGGGAGAGCTCTTGGAATGAACTCGCATCTTGGGACAGGGCTATAACTCAGCTGGTCAGCTAGCATCTCCGGAGGGAAGGAATGGGCGACGTTGGAGGGATATATAGAAACATAGAAAATAGGTGCAGGAGTAGGCCATTCGGCCCTTCCAGCCAGCACCCCCATTCAATATGATCATGGCTGATCATCCAGAATCAGTACCCCGTTCCTGCTTTCTCCCCGTATCCCTTGATTCCGTTAGCCTTTAAGAGCTAACTCTCTAAACATGGATCAAACGCAGACAGGTGGGACTAGTGTTGATGGGGCATGATGGTCGGTGTGGGGCCGTTCCCACACAGTGTGACTGTAAACACTGCCAGCATCATCAAAGGACCCACACCTAACCTGGCCACACACTCATCTCCCCGCTGCCTTCAGGTAGAAGGTACAGGAGCCTGAAATCTGCAACATCCAGGTTCAGGAATAGCTACTTCCCCACAGCCATCAGGCTATTAAACTCAACTCAAACAAAACTCTGAACATTAATAGTCCATTGCACTTTATCTGATTATTTATTTATGTGTGTGTGTGTGTGTGTATATATATATGTGTGTGTGTGTGTGCGTGTGTATATATATATGTGTGTGTGTGTGTGTGTGTGTGTGTGTGTATATATATATATATATATGTGTGTGTGTGTGTGTGTGTGTATATATATATATATATTCAATAGTATATGGTCACACTGAAGGTGGGCAAAAATGCTGGAGAAACTCAGCGGGTACAGCAGCATCTATGGAGCGAAAGAGATAGGCAACGTTTCGTCCCGAAACGTTGCCTATCTCCTTCGCTCCATAGATGCTGCTGCACCCGCTGAGTTTCTCCAGCATTTTTGTCTACCTTCGATTTTCCAGCATCTGCAGTTCCTTCTTAAACACATATGGTCACCCTGTTCTGTTCTGTATTTATTCATGCCTACTATCTTCTGTTGTGCTGAAGCAAAGCAAGAATTTCATTGTCCTATCTGGGACACATGACAATAAACTCTTGAATCTTGAACCTGAGAGGAACATAGAAACATAGAAATTAGGTGCAGGAGTAGGCCATTCGGCCCTTCGAGCCTGCACCGCCATTCAATATGATCATGGCTGATCATCCAACTCAGTATCCCGTACCTGCCTTCTCTCCATACCCTCTGATCCCCTTAGCCACAAGGGCCACATCTAACTCCCTCTTAAATATAGCCAATGAACTGGCCTCGACTACCCTCTGTGGCAGGGAGTTCCAGAGATTCACCACTCTCTGTGTGAAAAATGTTCTTCTCATCTCGGTTTTAAAGGATTTCCCCCTTATCCTTAAGCTGTGACCCCTTGTCCTGGACTTCCCCAACATCGGGAGCAATCTTCCTGCATCTAGCCTGTCCAACCCCTTAAGAATTTTGTAAGTTTCTATAAGATCCCCTAAGAGAGAGAGGGAGAGAGAGCCAAATATCCCTTTTGCCTGGAGTTTCTGAACCCTTCAAGGGGTCGAGAGGGTGGTTTCAGATTCAATCTTTATTCTCATTGTGCAGTGCACAGTACAGAGACAACGAAATGCAGTTAGCATCTCACACAGAAGAACAAACATAGAATATTGGAACAATAAAATATATATATATTAGGGGTGGGGGTGACACTTAAGAAGCTGACAGACCTGGATCAGAGTCTCCAGCTTGCCTCCCTCCTCGGCTGCAGGGTCTCCATTGGAGTTCATGGGTGGTCGAGGTTTGTCCCAGACCCCTCGCTACACTGGAGCCACAGGTTTGCTGCAGGATCGATACCAGCCTCCTCCTCCTCCTCCTCCTCCCTGGGACTCTGCAGACTGGAGCAGCTCTGGCTCCCACTCCTTGTTTATAAAGGGCTTGTGTGTGTGTGTTGTGTGTCTGTGTGTGTGTGTGGGTGGGTGCAAGGTGCTTGCAGCGGCTCTCAGCCCCCACTGACGCTGGGACCGCCGCTTCTTGCTCTCCGCCCTCTCCCCCCCGCTCCCCATCGCCTCCTCCCCGGCATCAGGTCCAACCCCTCCCCGCCGCCCCTCCCCGAGGCTGCAACACCCCCTCCTCCGTCCCGCCCGGCGGCCGCGTGGTCCTAGTGCCCGCCGCTCAACCTCTCCATGCTTCAGGAGGGTTTACTAACTTATTTACTTACACACACACACACATATATATGTGTATATATATGTGTGTGTGTGTGTGTATATATATATACATATATATATACATATATATACACATATATATATACACATATATATATATACACATATATATATACACATATATATATATACACATATATATATATACACATATATATATACACATATATATATATACACATATATATATATACACATATATATATACACATATATATAGACACATATAGAACAATACACATATAAATAGACACAATATATGAGAGATCAATAGAATATATATACCATATATATATATAATATACACACACACATAGATATAGATACAAATTATATAGATATATATACACATTAATATATACAGATATCAGAGATATATACATTACTTATATATACATATATATATATGTATATATATATATATATATATGTAAGTAAATAGGTTTATTGGCCAAGTATTCACATACAAGGGATTTGCCTTGGTGCTCCGCCCACAAGTAACAACATGACATACAGTGAGAGTTACGAATGACTCAGAAACCACTAAACATTAATAATAATAAAACATTAATGATAAAACACCATTGATCAAGCATGTGAACCAACAAAATACCAGATCAAAGGGAGGCTACAGATTTTTGGCTGTTGAATAGAGCAACTACTCCTGGATAAAAACTGCTTTTATGTCTGGCTGTGGCAGCTTTGACAGATATACGCGTGTGTGTGTGTGTGTGTGTGTGTGTGTGTGTGTGTGTGTGTGTGTGTGTGTGTGTGTGTGTGTGTGTGTGTGTGTGTGTGTGTGTGTGTGTGTGTGTGTGTGTGTGTGCTTGTGGTTATGTGCATATATACACTTTCTCTCTCTCTCGTTTATTATATAGTTTACAGTGTACTGTGTTCACATATTCTGTTGAGCTGCAGCAAGTAAGAATGTCATTGTTCCATCTGGGACATATGACAATAAAACACTTGTGACTCTTGACAACAGAACATGTAAACATAGTACACACAGTTCTCTGTAGACAATGTAATAAACGAGACAAAATAGTTCAGCGTTTGTATGTACACATACACACACACACATATATATATATTTATACATACATATATGTGTAGGAAAGAACTGCAGATGCTGGTTTAAATCGAAGGTAGACATAAAATGCTGGAGTAACTCAGCGGGGCAGGCAACATTTCTGGAGAAAAGGAATGGGTGGCATTTCGGTTCGAGTCCCTTCTTCAGACTGAGGAAGCGTCTCGAGCCGAAACATCACCCATTCCTTCTCTGCAGACATGCTGCCTGTCCCGCTGAGTTACTCCAGCATTCAGTGTCTAACTTACATGCATATATATATATATATATACATATACATACATACACACACACAAATATATACATAGATACATATATACATACACATGTATACATATATACACACACATATGCATATACATACACACACATACATACATATACATATTATATATATACACATATATACACACACATATACACATACATACATTTTTTAAATACAGAGTGGCGGGGGCCTGGAATGCACTGCCAGTGGTGATGGTGGAGGTCGATAAGATTGTGGTGTTTAAGAGGCTTATTGATGTAAGTGTAGGGGATAGAGGGATATGGATCATGTACAGGCAGAGCAGTTCAGTTTAGCTTGGCATCAGAGATAGGCACAAAATGCTGGTGTAACTCAGCGGGTCAGGCAGCATCTCTGGAGAAAAAGGATGTGCACAAACATTGTGGGCCGAAGGGCCTGTTCCTGTGCTGTACTCTTTTATTATAAGGTCTTAAGTGATAGGAGCAGAATTAGGCCATTCGGCCCATCAAGTCTACTCCGCCATTCAATCGTGACTGGTCTATCTCTCCCTCCTAACCCCATTGTCCTGCCTTCTCCCCATAATCTCCGACACCTGTACCAACCAAGAATCTATCTATCTCTGCCGTAAAAATATGCGCTGACTTGGTCTCCAATGAATTCCCACAGATTCATTGCCACAGCTCCAGCGATTACAGACCCACTGCCTTCAAACGCTCATCACAGGCTGCATCACGGCATGGTTCGGCAACTTGAACACCCGGGAGTGAAAAAGACAGCAAAGAGTTGTGACCACTGCCCAGTCCATCACCGGCTCTGACCTCCCCACCATCCAAGGGATTGATCGGAGTCGCTGCCTCAAAAAGGCCGCCAGCATCATCAGAGACCCACACCACCCTGGCCACGCACTCATCTCACCCCTGCCATCAGGAAGATGATACAGGGGCCTGAAAACTGTAACGACCAGGTTCAGGAACAGCTTCTTCCCTTCAGCAATTTGGCTATTAAACACGACAACCTCAAATAAGCTCTGAACTACAGTAGATATTACTGTTATAAATATAAATATTATTATTATTATTGTACTTCTATTGTTTGTTTTTTGTGTGCGCGTGTATGTGTATATATAAGTGTGTGTGTGTGTGTGTGTGCGCGTGTATGTGTATATATAAGTGTGTGTGTGTGTGTGTGTGTGTGTGTGTGTGTGTGTGTGTGTGTGTGTGTGTGTGTGTGTGTGTGTGTGTGTGTGTGTGTGTGTGTGTGTGTGTGTGTGTGTGTGGGTAGACACAAAATGCTGGAATAACTCAGCGTGACAGGCAGCATCTCTGGAGAGAAGGAATGGGCGGACTTGTGTATATGTGTGTACTCGTGAGTATATATATATATCTACACACACTGAACTTTTTCTCCCTCTCATTTATTATATAGTTTACTGTGTACTATGTTTACATATTCTGTTGTGCTGCAGCAAGTAAGAATGTCATTGTTCTATCTAGACACATGACAATGAAACACTCTCGACTCTCTCTCTTGCCCCACCGTTGTATGTAGGTGAGGGTGGACGTGTGGGACCCGAGACCCAGGAGAGAGTGTCTGTGTTTTGGTGTTATGTCGCAGAGACTGCACAAACCTGTCACTGTACCACCCCCCCGGGCCAAATGCTCGCAGCTCCAGCCACCTGGAACAGTAGCTGTGACCATCGGGTGTCCAGCACTACCCGCGGAGAATGCATCTGCCGCCCTGCTTCCACATTCTGCAACAATAACAACAATACGCCAGGCTAGGGGCTGACGTTGAAAGCTTCCAGCTATCAGCTGGATGAAACGTCACCCATTCCTTCTCTCCAGAGATGCTGCCTGTCCCGCTGAGTTCCTCCAGCGTTTGTGGCGTCTATCTTTGGATTTTATTGAAGATGAGGCCAACCGTTGGGTCCCTGGCACACGGGAGGCTTGGTCCGCCAACGCAACCCGTTCCCCAAGGCAATATAGCACCACAAACCCGTAGCCCCCACGGGAGGGAGGTCCCTCAACTCAACCCCTTGCCAAAGGTCAGATTCCAGCATTCACCTGCCTCCCCCAGGACTGGACTTTAAAAAAAAAATCCAATTGCACTTCCCCAATAGCAATACCAATTCACCCTCCCCCTCCTGTCCTGCCAGGAGCCGGAGTAAGTGTTGTATGACGGCAACATTGTTGCAAATGTCAGGTGGAGGACCGTGATATCCCATTCAGGTGAAAACTTGGTGGAAGCACAGAGTGCTCCTGTATTGCAACTTTGCATCGAAATCTGTTGTAAGCTGGTGCAGCAAGGATTTTAACAGGAAAAATCTTGTTAAAGTTGGCTTTTTTTAAAGCTTGAAATATCAATAACTTGTGAAATATAGCATCAAATCTGAAGGAAACTGACGATGGGAAAAAGCCGAGTAAGATTCTGCAAACGTAACAAAAGCTTTTCACCAAAGATAGACACAAAAAGTAGGAGTAACTCAACGGGACGGGCAGCGTCTCCTGAGAGAAGGAATGGGTGACGTTTCGGGTCGAGGCCCTTCTTCAGACTTCAGCATTTTGCGTTTGTCTTCAGTGTCAACCAGCATCTGCAGTTCCTTCCAGCAAATAAACTAAACTGCATTGTTCTTTCAAAATATTACATTCAATTCCCTCACAATAACTTTTCAGTCAGTACATTCCAAACTATAACAAGCCATTGTGCAAAATTTGGTCATATGGTAAAAACAATGAATATTTTGAGGTATGCAAGATGCTAACAAGATATAATTGTGCCTGAATGGTTGTTACCTGTTGCTTCTGCATAAAATCTCGAGTGCATATTATCAATGAGGGGCCCGGGTACTCACACAGTTCCCAGTCTTATCCCAGAGCTAACGCACCATCAGCAATAATTGGATCCCAACACTGTAGTTAGTAATCGTCTCAGCCACAGCTCAAGGCCAGTTAGTTGATGTCAGAGAAGATGATTGGGCAGGCACGGTGGCGCAGCGGTCGAGTTGCTGCCGCACGGCGCCAGAGACCCGGGTTCGATCCTGACCACGGGCGCTGTCTGTACGGAGTTTGCACGTTCTCCCCGTGACCTGCGTGGGTTTTCTCCGGGTGTCTTCCCACACTCCAAAGACGTGCAGGTTTGTAGGTTAATTGACAATAGACGAAAGACAATAGACAATAGGTGCAGGAGGAGGCCATTCGGCCCTTCGAGCCAACACCTGCAATTCAATGTGATCATGGCTGATCATCCCCAATCAGTACCCCGTTCCTGCCTTCTCCCCATATCCCCTGACTCTATTTTTAAGAGCCCTATCTAGCTCTCTCTTGAAAGCATCCAGAGAACCTGCCTCTACTGAGGCAGAGAATTCCACACCACTCTGTGTGAAAAAATGTTTCCTCGTCTCCGTTCCAAATGGCTTACTCCTTATTCTTAAACTGTGGTTCTCGACTCCCCCAACATCGGGAACATGTTTCCTGCCTCTAGCGTGTCCAAACCCTTAACAATCTTATATCTTTCAATGAGATGCCCTCTCATCCTTCTAAACTCCAGAGTGTACAAGCCCAGCCGCTCCATTCTCTCAGCATATGACAGTCCCGCCATCCCAGGAATTGTCTCTGTGAATTGTGTAGGATAGTGCTAGTGTGCGGGGATCGCTGGTCGGCGCGGACCCGGTGGGCCGATGGGCCTGTATTCGCGCTGTATCTCTAAAAAGTGAAGTCTAATACATAGAGCTGCTCAGCTCAGGAGCAGGTCCTTTGGTTCACAATCTCCGTGCCGAACTGCATGGATTAGCTGCCAGGTTAAACTAATCCCCTCTGCCTGCACGCGATCCATATCCCTCCATTCCAAGCATATCCATGTGCCTATCTAAACGTCTCTAAAACGCCACCATTATATCTGCCCCCACCACCCCCACCCCTGGCAGCGTGTTCCAGGCACCCACCACTCTGTAGATTTAGATTTTGCCCCAATCACCTTAAAGCCCTTTGTGCCATTTCCACCCTGGGGAAAAAAAGTTCTGACACTCTACCCTATCTCTGCCTTTCATTGTTGTACCGAGTGGGTTTTCTCCGGGTGCTCCGGTCTCCTCCCGCACTCCAAAGCGTACAGATTTGCACGTTAATTTGGGGTCCGTAAAAATTGTAAATTGTCCATAGTGTGTAAGATAGTGCTAGTGTACAGGGATCGCAGGTCAGCATGGACAAAGTGGGCCGAAGGGCCTGTCCAAAAAAAAATCTGCAGTTCCTTGTTTCTACATTTTGACCTGTTCACTGGAAAATCTCGAGGTGATCTTACTGTGAAGTTCGCCTCCTCTCTCCCGCGGGAGTTCTGATACCTTCTCACCTATTTCCTGCCACGCTTTCTCCTGCCCTCCTCCTCTCTTCAAGCTTTCTCCCCCCTATCCCCCACTCCCTGAAATCAGTCTGAAGAAGGGCCCCGACCACAAACTTCGCCCATCCATATTCTCCAGAGATGCCGAAGATGGAAACAAAATGCTGGAGTAACTCAGCGGGACAGGCAGCATCTCTGGAGAGAAGGAATGGGGGGGCTCCAAGAATCAAGAGTGTTTTATTGTCAAATGTCCCAGATCCAGGACAATGAAATTTTTACCCATTCCTTCTCTCCAGAGATGCTGCTTGTCCCGCTGAGTTACTCCAGCATCTTGTGTCAATCTTCAGTTTAAACCAGCATCTGCAGTTCCTCCCAACACACTTCTCCAGAGATGCTGACTGACCCGCAGTTACTCCAGCACGTTGTGTCTTTTTATTGCAAAACCAGCATCTGCAGTTCCTACCCCAATAGTAAAACGGGCCCCCACATATAATTGGATCTTCAGAATTACATTGGTGCAACAAATATTAGTCTAATTTGTCGCTTACAGGACAAAACTGCCGTTATAATTTTGGACAAGTTTGCATTATTTACACACCATAAACGTAGTCAAACACCAAAGGGGGAGGGGACGGGCTGGGAAACAAAAGATTAGTTTCCGAGGCAGCAGTGACAAAGAACACACGAGACACAGAGACAGAGATTTCTAGTGTACATTGTGCATTGGTCATTGGTGTGTGCATGGTGTGTGAGTGTGTATTGGTGTGTGTGTGTGTGTGCAGTTTGTGTGTGTGTGTGTGTGTGTGTGTGAGAGTATTGGTGTGTGAGTGTGTATTGGTGTTTGTTGGTGTGCAGCTTGTGTGTTTGTGTGAGAGAGAGTATTGGGGTGTGTGTGTGTGTGTGCAGCTTGTGTGTGTGTGTGAGAGTATTGGTGTGTGAGTGTGTATTGGTGTTTGTTGGTGTGCAGCTTGTGTGTTTGTGTGAGAGTATTGGTGTGTGCAGCGTGTGTGTGTGTGGGTGTGTGTGTGTGTGTGTGTGTGTGTGCAGCGTGTGCAGGACGGGCAGTGAGTGAGTGTGAGCAAAGATCTTATAGCTCCTCTATAATCTGAGTGTGAGTGTGAGTGAGTGTGAATGTGCCGGCCCACCCCTTCGTTCTACTGTTTCCAGGTCAGGCGTTAACGCGGCGGGGACTTGAGCCCGGGTGGGTTGAGCCGCGTGTCCGGTGCATTGAAGCGTGAATCCTACCTCGCTCCCCCGGCGCTGGTTGTGATCCCAGCCCGGCTGTAATCGCCGCCGTCTCCGTCTCCCCGCTCCCGGCCCCGCTGCCCCGCTCCCGGCCCCGCTACAGGGCGGGACACAGACACAGACACAGACACAGATACAGCGAGCGCTGGGCGGCTGCCACTCACTCACTCACTCACTGCGCCGGCTCTGCATCGCCCGCCCGCCCGGGGCTTGCAGTTTAGTTTACCACTAGTTCTAGTTTAGTTTAGAACTAGTTCCCTTCTAGTTTAATTCACCACTAGTGCCCTTTTCGTGTACCACTAGTTATTTTAGTTTAGCACTAGTTAGTTTAGAACTAGTTCCCGTTCGTTTACCACTTTCCTTTTAGTTTAATTTATCACTAGTTCTTTTAGTTTAGTTCCACGTTCCCATTTAGTTTACCACTAGTTATTTTAGTTTACCATTAGTTCATTTAGTTTAGTTTACCACTGGTTCTTTTAGTTTTGTTTACCACTAGTTTGTTTAGTTTAGCACTAGTTCCCTTTTAGTTTAGTTCACCACTAGTTATTTTAGTTTACCACTAGTTCCCATTTAGTTTTCCACTAGTTCTTGTTTAGTTTAGAACTAGTTATTTTAATTTATAAAGGGTCTCGACCCGAAACGTCACCTTTTCCTTCGCTCCATAGATGCTGCCCGTCCCGCTGAGTTTCTCTAGCATTTTTGTCCACCTTCGTCCCTTTTAGTTCAGTTTAGTTTATTGTCACATGTACCGAGGTACAATGAGAAGCATAGGATGGAACTACAGATGTTGGTTTAAATCGAACATAGACACAAAAAGCTGGAGTAACTCAGCGGGACAGGCAGCATCTCTGGAGATAATAAGGGATGGGTAACGTTTTGCAGACCCCTCTTCAGACTGAGTCAGGGAGGGGACACACGCACACATGGCCACACACACACACCGCCGCACACATACACCCCCACACACATACACCCCCGCACACACCCGCTCAAACACACGTGTCTATTTTCGGTACGGGTTCAAAGATGCTGGCGCGATGAGACATGATGGCACCAGTAACAAAGTTATTCACTTCCTAATCTAAGGCCCGCTACATCAGGCCTCAGCTGTTAAACAGGCACGTGGAAAGAGCCAACAATGTCACAGAACAGGTCTGAGAGCAAGCTCAGCTCAGCAACTATGCACAACGATCAGCTTTAAATGTGTCGGGGGAAATGTTCCAAACTTTGGTCTGCGAGTTGCTGCGATCTTGCTCCTAGCCGCCCAGAATTCCTCCAGCTCACCCTGGTCCAGTTTCACTTTAAAGCAAAGTAAAACATTTCCCCTTTCCTCCTCTGCATTCACTCTTAATGATAGACAAAACCTGGAGTGACTCAGCGGGTCACACAGCATGACTCCTGAAGGAGGGTCTCGACCCGAAACGACACCCATTCCTTTTCTCCAGAGATGCTGCCTGACCCACTGAGTTACTCCAGTAATGTGTCTATGTTCGGGGTAAACCAGCATCTGCAGTTCCTTCCTATGTGGATGAATGGCGTCAAGAGCAAAACTGACCCCTTCTGAAGGGTCATTGACCTGCAACGTTGATAGGCTTGGCTTTCCACACATGCTGCTGGACTGGGTTCTTCCATTTCTTCATTACAAGCTGCCCATTGATTTCCCTTCACCTGAGACACCATCACAATCCCACACACATTCTGCAGTTCCTAACCACACCACAAGATTCATGGAAACACCTTCAACCTTCATTGGTCAGTGCAGGTCACCAGCCTGCACAGCACATTTTATTCAATAGTTTAGTTTACTTTAGAGATACAGCACTGAAACAGGCCCTTCGGCCCACCGAGTCCGTACTGACCAGCGATCATTCCTACACACTAGGGACTGTTTACCATTTTACTGAAGCCAATTAACCTACAAACTTGTACGTCTTTAGAGTGTGGGTGGAAACCGGAGCACCCGGAGAAAACCCACGCGGTCACAGGGAGAACGTACAAACTCCATACAGACAGCACCTGTAGTCGGGATCGAACCCGGGTCACTGCCGCTGTGAGGCAGCAACTCTACCGCTGCGCCACCCTGCCGCTCAACAAGTGTAATCCTTTTATCATAAATATTTCTTAAATGAAAAAAAAAATCTGATTAATATAGCAGCTTTCGCCCTACAAAGAACTAGCCAGACACAAAGTGCTGGAGTAACTCAGCGAGTCAGGCAGCATCTCGGGAGAAAAATGATAGCTTCAGGTCAGGACCCTACTGTAGAAGGGTTTGAAGGAAGGTCCTGACCCAAAACGTCACTCATCCTTTCTCTCCAGAGATGCTGCTTGACCAGTTGTTACCCCAGCACCTTGTGTCTACCTTTGGTGTAAACCAGCGACTGCAGGTCTCTGTTTCTACATTTTCACGGAATTAGGTATTCATTCCAAATCTAAGAACTTGCAGAAGCAAGAACATTACTGCACAGGGTTTATGTTTGCGCTGAATATGATGCCAAGTTAAACTGATCCCTGAGTGAAAGAATGTAAGAAACGCTTCTGTTAAGTTGCACAGGTGCTCCAGAATGTGCACAGAGATAACATCACTTTATTTAACATTTGGTTGATGTTGCTTTATGGGAACCTTTACTACACAAATAATGTAACACGCCTTAATATTACAAAGAAAAATATTTCTCGTTCACCTACCTGAACCAGCAGCGGCGGCTCTTAAACCAAAATCTTTGACTTAGATGCTAGTCAACAAGGAAACCAGTCTAGAGAAGGGTCTGCTCCGAACTGTCCTGAAGAAGGGTCTCGACCCGAAACGCCCACTCATTCCTTCTCTCCAGAGATGCTGCCTGTCCCGCTGAGTCACTCCAGTCATTTGTGTATCTATTGATTTGTCTAGAGCAATCAGTTCCCATTTGATCAGCAGTGATAAGGGGTGGGAGATTGCAACCTTCACGTGGTTTGCCCTGTGACAAATGCAATCAACCCGGTGTGCACAATCAAATAGAACAAGTTGTCCTACAGCTTTAGGCTATGCACACCATACGCAAGAAGAAGCAGCGATAAGATGATGATTCCATGATTATCGCAGGTTGTGCTACGAGTAGGCTTTGCTAAAGATTGATTTTAACCTATAATTAATATGGTTCAAACGCACAATACCTCAGGTGACACATGAATCGTCCGGCTTATGTCCATGGCCAGAGTCAGATGGTATCCTGGATCTCTGCAGGGGGCAGCGAGCGGAGTTAAGAAAAAGGTTGATTCCTCCAAAACTTTCTGCAAATCTGTTTGGATGTGGGGTCGGAGTCTAATGGGTGCTTTGTTTTGTGTGTCTAATTCCACAAGCAGCACAGCAGTGGAGTTGCTGCCTTACAGTGAATGCAGCGCCGGAGACCCCCGCGGGCTCCACCCTGACTACGGGTGCTTCAGCGTTGTACCTCTAAACTAAACTAAGTTGATCAATGATTGTAAAGGCACTTTATAATCTATAGAGCTGTATCCCTCCAAGGATGTGGAGTAGAAAATGTATCGACTGATACCATCTGCAGATTAGGCACACAATAGGGCCAAAATGCTGGAGTAACTCAGCGGACACAGTGGAAGAGTTGCTGCCACACAGCGGCAGAGACCCGGGTTCCATCCTGACCACGGGTGCTGTCTGTACGGTGTTTGTACGTTCTCCCCATGACCTGTGTGGGTTTTCTCCATGAGCTCCGGTTTCCTCCCACACTCATAGAAACATAGAAAATAGGTGCAGGAGTAGTCCATTCGGCCCTTCGAGACTGCACCGCCATTCAATATGATCATGGCTGATCATCCAACTCAGTATCCTGTACCTGCCTTCTCTCCATACCCCCTGATCCCTTTAGCCACAAGGGCCACATCTAACTCCCCCTTAAAAATAGCCAATGAACTGGCCTCAACTAATTTCTGTGGCAGAGAATTCCACAGATTCTCCACTCTCTGTGAGAATTTTTTTTTCTCATCAAGACGTGCGGGTTTAGAGATTAATTGGCTTTGGTAAAATTGTAAATTGTCCCTAGTGTGTGTGTAGGATCCAGCTAGTGTACGGGGTGATCGCTGGTCGGTGCAAAGGGCATGTTTCCACCTTGTATCGCTAAACTAAACTCAGCGGGTCAGGCAGCATCTCTGGAGAAAAGGAATAGGTGATGTTCCGGGTCGAAGGAACCTTTTCTCCAGAAGTGCTGCCTGACCAGCTGAGTTACTCCAGCATTTTGCGTCGATCTTCAGTGTAGACCAGCATCTGCAGTTCCTTCCCACACACTATTAAGACAGCTTGGTTTGTAAAAACAGAATTACATATTGACGGTCCCAATTGGATTATGGAAATGGGAATCTGCAGCATATTCCACAATGCCACAGTAAATCACTGGAAAAAAAAGTTAGATAGCTTAGCAAGTACAATGGAAAAAAAATCCACAACACTCTGCCTCAGGGAATGTGCATAATCTGATCCATAACCTTTACCATTGAGAGGTAACTAGGCTGAAATAGTTTTGAAATCATTCTGGCAGTGTGATGGTTAAACATTTCAAACTGGAGTAATTTTTGTTTAAATATCATTCACAAATACATGCGCTAAATCCCACGACAGCCGCCAACAAGTTAATCATAAATCAAGGAAAGTCAGGACTTACAACATCAGCAGCCAGGCCGCAGTGAGTCAATCCCTCGTTGTGGTCAGCACTGGCTTATAACATCCCCCCCCCCCCCCCCCCCCCAATGTCTCTAGGTGGGGCCCACGCTGCAGAACTCCTCTGAAACGGGTTACCTGAGCCAGTGCGGGAGACAAACCTGGCCAGAGTTATTACCTTTTGTTGGGCGGCCCTGGTGCCAGGTAACCAGGAGGCAACTCCGCCCCCGACGCTAACAAACCGCACTTCACCACTTGCCTAAACACCACTCACATTCTGGATCGATTGTTGTCACTGTCAATCAGCTTTAATAAACCGGTAAACAAACCCTCCAGCCACAGGCTTGTCACCAGGGTGATACCCAGATTCCACTTTACGCTTGCACAGGGCATTGTCTGTCCTTTCATTCATTAAATGAGGGGGTCACTTACTCCATTTGGGGGATTGCTTGTGTACATGGCAGCCTGGCTTACTTAGTAACACACTTATCTCAGTGAGGTGGTTCACGTGCACCCAGCCCGATTATTGTTTGGAGCCACAAGCTCCAGAGTTAGGCATAAGACTGCAGACAAAGTGCCGGAGGAACTCAGCGGGCCAGGCAGCATCCCAGCAGAACGTGGACCGGCAATGTGATGGGTCGCGAATCTCCTTCAGACGGATTCAGGTCGCAGATACCGGAATCTGGAGCATCTGGACGAATTCAGTGGGTCAAGCGGCATCCAGAGAGGCAATGTCTCAGGGTGAGACCCTGCCTCGGGACTGAGAATGCAAAGGGGAGATAGCTAGCATAGAGGGGAGAGTGGGACAGGAGAGGCAGGAGCCTGCTACCAATGGATGGAGCCAGATGTGGAAGGTTGATGGGCAGATGCAGCCAGATGTTAGGTGCGGGGGGGAGCAGATGTACCCAGGCGTGGAGGCTGACAAAAGCTTTTTTTTTGGCCCCCAAGAATGCAAAGCCAGCATTCCTGAACAGTTCTGGGCCCAGATTTCAGATGACAATCCAGATTCAGGGACCGTTTCTTCCCAGCTGTTATCAGGCAATTCAATCATCCTATTACCAACTAATAGACGCTCGGACTATATTTAATCGGACTTACCTTGCACCAAACGTGATTCCATTTTATCATGTATCTGTACACTGGGGACAGCTTGATTGTAATCAATGTGTAGTTTTTCCGCTGACTGTATAGCACGCAACAAAAAAGGTTTTTCACTGTACAATAAATAATTATACACACGATAATAAACCAATCTCAGCGTACGCTGGCAAGCTGCAATGGTGGAGAGCGGCTGGTGGAATCAGTACAAATGGGTCAAATAAACAGTTCATTATGAATTAAACCTTACTTTTACGCCCGTTTTGAGAAGGTAACGTTGCTTTGTAGTTGAAAGGGAGTTTGCATTTTAGCTGCCATTGGTAACCAGCTCCGTGGTGGGCAGGTGATGCCCCCATCAATGTTTCCTCCTCAACCAACACCAAAAATGCCAGAAGATAGACACAAAAATCTGGAGCAACTCAGCGGGTCAGGCAGCATCGCTGGAGAGAAGGAATAGGTGACGTGATGGGTCGAGACCCTTCTTCAGCCTGAAGAAGGCTCTCGACACGAAATTACACCTATTTCTTTTCTCCAGAGATGTTGTCTGTCCCGCTGAGTTCCTCCAGCTTTTTGTGTCTACCTTCGGTTTAAACCAGCATCTGCAGTTCCTTCCAACACCAAAAGCGTCAGTCTGAAGAAGGGTCCCGACCCGAAACGTCACCTATACGTCCTCACAGAGATGCTGCACGCCCTTCCAAGTTACTCCAGCACTTTATATGTTTTGTTTTGTAAACAAGCATCTGCAGTTCCTTGCATCGCCAAAACAGTCACTAGTTCATTTAACTTGATGTGTTTTATGGGAAAACAGGTCTATGTACCAACAGGACAGAAGGCAGTGAACGCCAATGACAATTGATTAGATTGGACACATTCAGACTGCAGAAATGGTCAAAATAGCCACGCAAACTCAATAGATATTTTTTATTTGGAACATTCTTCCAAAGGTAATGAAATTTCACAATTTTACCCCCAGCTTGATTAACAGCTCCTAATTCTCTCCCCCCTCCCGCCAAACTGTATAAATATTGAAATAGACAAACTCTTATTTACAGACAAATTGTTCACAAGTTATGCCAGAGGTTAAAGGTTGCTGGCCACAGCAAACACTTGGGAAGGGAAAGCGAATGTATTAATAAGCCCGGCTCTCCACTGCTGGTCACCCAGTACCCAATCATTAAACCATCACTTCGGGGAAACCGGGCACTTGCCGAAGGTCAGTGGTGCAGCAGCGTGCAGGTTTGGAGGGCTTTAGCCGATCATAGTGCTTTGCTCTTCGAGTGGAAATTATTTTTCAGTACAGTACTCTACCCCACACCAACTCAACACAGGCTGTTATAATGAAAGATCAAGAGATCCAAGTACGGAATGGAAAGCGACTGAATACAGATTGATGTGCTTAAGGAACACTTCCAAGTTAAGACCAATATTACACAGCCTTTTAAAAAAAAAAAAAAAAAAAATCAAAAACACGACTAGGCCATTTTTAATAAGCATTTGTGTCCCCGGTCGGTCCCCTTAGGAAACAGAATCCAATCACCCATGAAGCGAAGTCACCGTAGCTAGAAGTCAAAGGATGTGGAGACCCTGTCGTTGCTGGGAAGGGGCTCGGTGTCCTGGTACAAATACATCGGAAATGTAAATGAACCCCTCCAGGACTGTAGGGCGCGAGTCCAGAATCCAGCTGGCTCCGACACCATGTGGACTCCCAGCCGCTGACACCTCCACACAATATCTTACCAGAAAGCAAATGTCTATCACGGTCTCTCAGCGTCTTACATTCTTCAAAAGGACAAAACCCCTAAAGATGTCCCCCGTGTCAAAACTGCACCCAGTTTGCACTTTGGGTCACTTGGCTCGAGGCAGAGCTACGGAAAAAGCAAGTTAGATTATGGTCAGCAACGTTGCACAAAACTTTCCAGAGATTAACGACAAAGCAAAAACTTTCACCTCAGTTCCACAAGAGGTTCAAACGTAAGCTGCAGAGTGAAGCGGCAGTACGCCACTCTGCCAAGTGGCAGTTCGGAGTTGAATAATGAACTTATTTTAAGGTTGTGGCAATATTTCCTCGAGTCAGACAAAATATTTCAATGGTTCAATGGCACTTTATTTGTCACACGTACCAAGGTACAGAGAAGCTCATTTTTTTGTACACAGTTCAGTACAGGCATCACTCTACACAAGCACTTAGATACATCTTAGGCAAACACGTGTAGGAAGGAAGTGCAGATGCTGGTTTACACCGAAGATAGACACAAAAAGCTGGAGTAACTCAGCGGGACAGGCAGCGTCTCTGGACCCAGAGAAGGAATGGGTGACGTTTCGGGTCGAAACCCTTCATCAGATGAGATAGACATCTCAGATACAGGACAGTGTAGAGCAGTAGCATATTGAGACAGTACGGAGAGTCGAGAGATTTTGCCGCTTGGCATACTTCATCACACTAACACTGTTTGACAACTGGCGGCGAGACTTTTACAACGGATGGGTTACTAACCTGGGGGCTGTTGCAAAATCCCCCCACAGATCCGCAGCGGCAGCATGAGAAGCCTGAGCAGGCGGTACA
The DNA here is from genome assembly GCF_010909765.2 of Amblyraja radiata. Taxonomy (NCBI): domain Eukaryota; kingdom Metazoa; phylum Chordata; class Chondrichthyes; order Rajiformes; family Rajidae; genus Amblyraja; species Amblyraja radiata. The sequence continues at coordinate 29,181,884 of NC_045986.1, read as the reverse complement.
TCTGGGGCAAAGAGGTCTCCCAGTATTTCTGCACATGTAATAGAGAATTATTAGTGAAACACGTAACCGTTTCAAAAAATCATTATTAATAAAGTTGTACAGATAAAGTACAAACATAATTTATAATGAAGCCACAAATCATGGTGAATAGCCATAAAACTGACCACTCAAAACCGATCAGCTGTTTAAGAAGGAACTGCAGATGCTGGAAAAATCGAAGGTAGACAAAAATGCTGGAAAATGCTGGAGAAACTCAGCGGGTGAGGCAGCGTCTATGGAGCAAAGGAATTAGGTGACGTTTCGGGTCGAGACCCTTCTTCGAAGGAAAAGGTGACGTCTTGGGTCGAGACCCTTCTTCGAAGGAATGGGTGACGTTTCGGGTCGAGACCCTTCTTCGAAGGAATAGGTGACGTTTCGGGTCGAGACCCTTCTTCGAAGGAAAAGGTGACGTCTTGGGTCGAGACCCTTCTTCGAAGGAATAGGTGACGTTTCGGGTCGAGACCCTTCTTCGAAGGAATAGGTGACGTTTCGGGTCGAGACCCTTCTTCGAAGGAATAGGTGACGTTTCGGGTCGAGACCCTTTTTCGAAGGAATAGGTGACGTTTCGGGTCTCAACCCGAAACGTCACCTATTCCTTCATTCCATAGATGCTGCCTCACCCGCTGAGTTTCTCCAGCATTTTTGTCTACCTTCGATTTTTCCAGCATCTGCAGTTCTTTCTTAAACACTGCTACAGGAAGGAAGTCGTTAAGCTGGAATAGGTGTGGAGAAGGTTTACGAGGATTTTGCCAGCATTCGAGAACCTGACTGAGATTCCCTTGGAGCCCAGGAGGATGTGTGATCTTATAGAGGTGTATAAAATCGGGAGGGGAATAGATTGGGTGTTTAAGAAGGAACTGCAGATGCTGGAAAATCGAAGGTACACAAAAAAGCTGGAGAAACTCAGCAGGTGCAGCAGCATCTAAGCGAAGGAAATAGGCAACGTTTCGGGACGAAACCCTTCTTCAGACTGGGTGAATGTGCAGAGTCTTTTACCCAGACTAGGAGAAGGAAGAACCAGAGGACATGTATTTAAGGTGAGAGGGGAAAGATTTTCATACAGAGCGTGGTGGATATAATCTTCCAGAGGAGGCAGCTGAGGCAGATACTATAACAATAGACAATAGATAATAGACAATAGGATTAGGCCGTTCGGCCCTTCGAGCCAGCACCCCCATTCAATGTGATCATGGCTGATCATCCCCAATCAGTACCCCGTTCCTGCTTTCTCCCCATATCCCCTGACTCCGCTATCTTTAAGAGCCCTATTTATCTCTCTCTTGAAAGTATCCAGAGAACCGGCCTCCACCGCCCTCTGAGGCAGAGAACAACATTTAAAAGGCACTTGGACAGGAACGTGGCTAGGAAAGATTGAGAGAGATATATGGGCCATTTGAGACGAGCTTGAATGGGGCATCTTGGTCAGCATGGACCAGTTGGACCTAAGGGCCTGTTTCCGCGCTGTACAAGTGTATAAAGTGGCAGCACATTCACCTGGAGTAGCAGGCTTCACAGGCTGGTGCATGACTGAATCCTCCACACTGATAGATCCTGGTGGTGGCAGCAGTGTTGGTGCTTTGGCACCTGGAGGAGGGGGAAGCAAACCCACACCACCAGCCGGCGGACGAGGCTTGGCGGACGCGTTTTCCTTCTTCCGTACATGCTGAAAATAAATGGGATTGAAAATTAATCCAAAACGTCTCGTTTACCATAAAAGACAACCTCTGCTCCTGGCCTCACAGGAAATTGATGGCTTACATTGGAATACCATGCTGTGGCTGCCAGCTGTCTCCCCACACTTGTCCCACGAGTGCAGCCCACTGTTTGACCACGATTCAATCTCACCCTGTCCCTGCAGAAGCACATGCAGTACCTCTGAACAATAATGAGAGTGAACGGTGACCGATTTTTTTCTCTCGCACTTGGCTCAAACTAAAATGAAGCACTCATTCTGATAACACAGAACAAACCTCGGGGTCAGAACCAAGGGCAGAAGTGGGGAACCTGCGGTATTAAGGCCCCATGCGGCCTTCTAAGCCATTAAGTGCGGCCTTTTGAATGAATCCAAATTTTGTTGAAAAAAATATTTTAATTATTATTAATATGTTTTTGTTCATCTTTTATTATTTTTTATTTTAATCTTAAAGTGAACGTATTTAAAATACCAAAGAGTAAAAGAAGAATCAACAAAATAATCCTCCCCGACTGACGGCCACAATTAAAACAGTAGTAAGCCCCGAGGGCCATTTTAACAAAATAATGTACATTTTGAAGTATATCTTATTGAAGTTTCTTGGATGCGGCCTTATTAGATTACAGCTAACTTAATGTGGCCTTCCAACATGAAAAGGTTCCCCACCCCTGGCCTAGGGGTTGGAGTTTCGAGGAGGGGCCAAGATGGATGTTCCTCGTAGAGGTACCCACCTTGAGACTCCAACGCCTAGGCTCTGACAAAGAACAAAGCGCGACCTGGCTTTGGGGGGGGGGGTGGGGAACGAAACAAGGCGATGAGTACTTCTTGTAACTTTGTGGCGACTCTAGACAATAGACAATAGGTGCAGGAGTAGGCCATTCGGCCCTTTGAGCCAGCACCGCTATCAAAGGTAGACACAAAATGCTGGAGTAACTCAGCGGGTGAGGCAGCATCAGACCCAAAACGTCGCCCATTCCTTCTCTCTAGGGATGCTGCCTCACCCACTGAGTTACTCCAGCACTTTGTGTCTACTATCTGTCTATCTACCTGTATCACAAACACACAAGTAGGAATCCTTCCCAAACCCAACCCTGAAAGATCCATTGCTCCACTTCTTGAACTGCCCAAAGTCCAACCTCCCTGCATTCAAACCTTACCCTGAAAAATACATGTTGGCAGGGATATTAATCCTCATCACATTGACTTACCACACCTGAAGACTATGATTCTATGTCTATGGATATTTCTTCTCATATTGAAACATAGAAAACAGGTGCAGGAGGAGGCTATTTGGCCCTTCGAGCCAGCACCGCCATTCATTGTGATCATAGCTGATCATCCACAATCCGTAACCCGTGCCTGCCTTCTTCCCATACCCCTTGATTCCGCTAGCCCCTAGAGCTCTATCTAGCTCTCTTTTAAATTCATCCAGTGAATTGGCCTCTGCTGCCTTCTGTGGTAGAGAATTCCACAAATTCACAACTCTCTGGGTGAAAAAGTTTTTTCTCATCTCAGTTTTAAATTCTTAGACAGTGACCCCTGGTTCTGGACTCCCCCAACATTGGGAACATTTTTCCTGCATCTAAGCTTGTCCAGTCCTTTTATAATGTTTATACGTTTCTATAACATCCCCTCTCATCACTTCTAAATTGCAGTGACTACAAGCCCAATCTTTCCTCATAAGACAGTCCTGCTATCCCGGGGATTAACCTCGCGATATACCATTTAAAAATTCTATTTCAGCCTCAGGAGTATACCATCCACATTATTATCAAGATCATCTCTGACCCCTCTCACCCTGGCCACAAACTCTTTGAATCACTTCCCTCTGGAAGGCGACTCCGGGCTGTCAAAGCTGCCACAGCCAGACATAAAAACAGTTTTTATCCACGAGTAGTTGCTATACTCACCAGCCAAAAATCTGTAGCCTCCCTTTGATCTGGTATTTTGTTGGTTCACATGTTTGATCAATGGTGTTTTATCATTAATGTTTTATTATTATTAATGTTCAGTGTTTTCTGAGTCATCCGTAACTGTCACTGTGTGTCATGTTGTTACTTGTGGGCGGAGCACCAAGGCAAATTCCTTGTATGTGAATACTTGGCCAATAAACTTACTTATTCAAAATATATTGACATTTGACTTTGTTCCTCACCCCAATATTTAATTTGATGGTTTGTCCATCTTTAAATCCCAAGTCCAACTTGGGTCCGGAGTCTGGATTCTCAGCTTGTTTGGCTAGTTCAGTCTGCTGCTTGACCCATCTACAGAAAAATATAACATACAGCGTGTTACTTTGGAAACGTTTCAAACGAACATTTGACTTTGCAATAAAAAAACAAGAGGCACCATTGTCATATTATCCAAGATAGTGATGCAAGTCATATCCATCCATTTCAAGCCACCTTGATTGGCAGGTCTTTTAGTACCTCGTAGGCTCCAACCTGAAGTTATAAAATGGTAGTTGTAAACTTACTTTATTCACGACTAATTATGATCATTTGTTTCGGAAGGAACTGCAGATGCTGGTTTATACCAAAGGTAGGCACAAAATGCTGGAGTAACTCAGCGGGTCAGGCTGCATCTCTGGAGAAAAGGAATAGGTCTCGACCTGTGACATCACCTATTCCTTTTCTCCAGAGATGCTGCCTGATCCGCTGAGTTACTCCAGTATTCCGAGTCTACTTTCATGATAATTTGTCTCGTACACGACACCTGGCAATTTTCTAATCCCCATATTGAACAATAAAAAAGTTGTAACCTGCCCAGTCCATCACCGGCTCTGACCTCCCCACCATCGAGGGGATCTATTGCAGTCGTTGCCTCAAAAAGGCTGCCAGCATCATCAAAAATCCACACCATCCCGGCCACTCACTCATCTCCCCGCTGCCTTCAGGTAGAAGGTACAGGAGCCTGAAATCTGCAACATCCAGGTTCAGGAATAGCTACTTCCCCACAGCCATCAGGCTATTAAACTCAACTCAAACAAAACTCTGATCGTTAAATAGCCCATTGCACTCTCTCTGTTTATTTATGTGTGTGTATATATATATATTCATTGCTATATGGTCACACTGATCTGTTCTATTTATTTATGCCTACTATATTCTGTTGTGCTGAAGCAAAGCAAGAATTTCATTGTCCTATCTGGGACACATGACAATAAACTCTCTTGTATCTTGAATCAATCAAAACTCTGTAGTACAGTAATACCAAGTTACTTACTTGAAGTGATCTTGGAGCCCAACATTAAAATCAAAAGCATCGCCACGGTCTACAAATCCGATGCCAATAAACGCACGTCGCCCTGGGTAATGAAAACGTTTGGTAAATTATAGTGTACGCAACAATGGATTTTATACATCTTTTCAAACAGTAGAGCGGATTTTTAAATGCAATTAAGAGGCAACCTTAAACTAACATTCAGGAAAAAAAAAATACAAATGGGTGGGTCAGCCATTCAGCCCCTCCAACCTCTCCTAGCATTCACGGATAAGTTGACAAGTATGATCTAATAGCTTACGGAGACAAGGTGGTAAGGTGATGAAATCTGGGTGCCCAGGTTATAGAAACATAGAAATTAGGTGCAGGAGTAGGCCATTCGGCCCTTCGAGCCTGCACCGCCATTCAATATGATCATGGCTGATCATCCAACTCAGTATCCCGTACCTGCCTTCTCTCCATACCCTCTGATCCCCTTAGCCACAAGGGCCACATCTAACTCCCTCTTAAATATAGCCAATGAACTGGCCTCGACTACCCTCTGTGGCAGGGAGTTCCAGAGATTCACCACTCTCTGTGTGAAAAAAGTTCTTCTCATCTCGGTTTTAAAGGATTTCCCCCTTATCCTTAAGCTGTGACCCCTTGTCCTGGACTTCCCCAACATCGGGAGCAATCTTCCTGCATCTAGCCTGTCCAACCCCTTAAGAATTTTGTAAGTTTCTATAAGATCCCCTCTCAATCTCCTAAATTCTAGAGAGTATAAACCAAGTCTATCCAGTCTTTCTTCATAAGACAGTCCTGACATCCCAGGAATCAGTCTGGTGAACCTTCTCTGCACTCCCTCTATGGCAATAATGTCCTTCCTCAGATTTGGAGACCAAAACTGTACGCAATACTCCAGGTGTGGTCTCACCAAGACCCTGTACAACTGCAGTAGAACCTCCCTGCTCCTATACTCAAATCCTTTTGCTATGAAAGCTAACATACCATTCGCTTTCTTCACTGCCTGCTGCACCTGCATGCCCACTTTCAATGACTGGTGTACCATGACACCCAGGTCTCGCTGCATCTCCCCTTTTCCTAGTCGGCCACCATTTAGATAATAGTCTGCTTTCCTGTTTTTGCCACCAAAATGGATAACCTCACATTTATCCACATTATACTGCATCTGCCAAACATTTGCCCACTCACCCAGCCTATCCAAGTCACCTTGCAGTCTCCTAGCATCCTCCTCACAGCTAACACTGCCCCCCAGCTTCGTGTCATCCGCAAACTTGGAGATATTGCCTTCAATTCCCTCATCCAGATCATTAATATATATTGTAAATAGCTGGGGTCCCAGCACTGAGCCTTGCGGTACCCCACTAGTCACTGCCTGCCATTGTGAAAAGGACCCGTTTACTCCTACTCTTTGCTTCCTGTTTGCCAGCCAGTTCTCTATCCACATCAATACTGAACCCCCAATGCCGTGTGCTTTAAGTTTGTAAACTAATCTCTTATGTGGGACCTTGTCGAAAGCCTTCTGGAAGTCCAGATACACCACATCCACTGGTTCTCCCCTATCCACGCTACTAGTTACATCCTCGAAAAATTCTATAAGATTCGTCAGACATGATTTACCTTTTGTAAATCCATGCTGACTTTGTCCAATGATTTCACCACTTTCCAAATGTGCTGCTATCCCATCTTTAATAACTGACTCTAGCAGTTTCCCCACTACCGATGTTAGACTAACTGGTCTGTAATTCCCCGTTTTCTCTCTCCCTCCCTTCTTAAAAAGTGGGGTTACGTTTGCTACCCGCCAATCCTCAGGAACTACTCCAGAATCTAAAGAGTTTTGAAAGATTATTACTAATGCATCCACTATTTCTGGAGCTACTTCCTTAAGTACTCTGGGATGCAGCCTATCTGGCCCTGGGGATTTATCGGCCTTTAATCCATTTAATTTACCCAACACCACTTCCCGGCTAACCTGGATTTCACTCAATTCCTCCAACTCCTTTGACCCGCGGTCCCCTGCTATTTCCGGCAGATTATTTATGTCTTCCTTAGTGAAGACGGAACCAAAGTAGTTATTCGATTGGTCCGCCATATCCTTGTTCCCCATGATCAACTCACCCGTTTCTGACTGCAAGGGACCTACATTTGTTTTAACTAATCTCTTTCTTTTCACATATCTATAAAAACTTTTGCAGTCAGTTTTTATGTTCCCTGACAGTTTTCTTTCATAATCTATTTTTCCTTTCCTAATTAAGCCCTTTGTCCTCCTCTGCTGGTCTCTGAATTTCTCCCAGTCCTCCGGTATGCTGCTTTTTCTGGCTAATTTGTACGCATCATCCTTCGCTTTGATACTATCCCTGATTTCCCTTGTTATCCACGGATGCACTACCTTCCCTGATTTATTCTTTTGCCAAACTGGGATGAACAATTTTTGTAGTTCATCCATGCAGTCTTTAAATGTCTTCCATTGCATATCCACCGTCAACCCTTTTAGAATTAATTGCCAGTCAATCTTGGCCAATTCACGTCTCATACCCTCAAAGTTACCTTTCTTTAAGTTCAGAACCATTGTTTCTGAATTAACAATGTCACTCTCCATCCTAATGAAGAACTCAACCATATTATGGTCACTCTTGCCCAAGGGGGCACGTACAACAAGACTGCTAACTAACCCTTCCTCATTACTCAATACCCAGTCTAAAATAGCCTGCTCTCTCGTTGGTTCCTCTACATGTTGATTTAGATAACTATCCCGCATACATTCCAAAAAATCCTCTTCCTCAGCACCCCTGCCAATTTGATGTTATATGATGTTACAGAAGAACAAGGAAACAGCCAATGTGACTCCTTTGTTCAAAAGGTGAGGAAGACAGCTGGCTGGGAACGGCTGGCCAGTTGGTTTAACATCTATCACTGGCAAAGTTTAATCAATGAGAAAATAACTAATCATTGAGGAAAGCTGAATATAATCAAATCTGGCCCTGGCCACTCCCCCCTGGCCACTCCCTATTCCATCTATAGAAGTGTGAAAAGGCACACCTCCAGATTCAGGGACAGTTTCTTCCCGGCTCATATCAGGCAAATGAACCATCCTACTGCAACCAGAGAGCGGTCCTGAACTACTAACGGGCTATCTTTGATCGGACTTTGCTGGCTTTACCTTGCACTAAACGTTATTCTCTTATGTATCTGTACACGGTGAATGACTCGATTGTAATCGTGTGTTGTCTTTCCACTGGCTGGTTAGCACGCGACAAAAGTGTTTCACCTTACCTTGATACACACGACAATAAACTAAACTGATCATTTTATGAATGGCAAATCATATTTGACATATCTGCTCAAATTAATTGAGGTTGTGATGAGGAGAGTTGATAGGTGTGAACGTCTAGATGTAATGTACTTAGATTTCCAAAAGGCATTTGACAAGGTGCCACATGAGAGGCTGGTGCATCAATTACGGACTCGAGATATTGGAGGAAGCGTGGAAACATGCGGATCAGAGCTGGAACAAAGGGGTTTGGCGACTTGCCGGCATCCGTCGTAGTCGCAAGCAGGTTGCCGAAATGTTTTTAAAATGTTGAAAACCCAGCGGCAACCAGAAAAAGGTACAGCTCTTTGGGCGACTACTCACCGCCAAACAGGCGTCACCTTTCAACCGCGGGGTGATGCCTGTTTAGTGATGAGTAGTCGCCCAAAGAGTCGTACCTTTTTCTGGTCGACGCTGGATTTTCAACATGTTGAAAATTTTCGGCAACCTGCTGCGACTATGACGGGTGCCGGCCAGTCGCAAAAAAAAATCGCGTAAGTGGGACAGGCCCTTAAGGCTTACCGATATGCCATTGGCATTCTCACTCAATCATCTGCGGCAAGTGAAACTACATAATAACTTAATAAAAATAGTCCAAGACAAAAAAACTAAATAAAAATCAACACTTAAAGACTGGCAAGTATCATGCCACCCAAAAAAATGTATTCAAGAGAGAGTAATGCCCCTGTCCCACTTAGGAAACCTGAACGGAAACCTCTGGAGACTTTGCACCCCACCCAAGGTTTCCGTGCGGTTCCCTGAGGTTGCAGGCTGTGGAAACAGGTAGGGAGACCGAAAAAAAACCTCTGGGAACCGTACGGAAACCTTGGGTGGGGCGCAAAGTCTCCAGAGGTTTCCGTTCAGGTTTCCTAAGTAGGACAGGGGCATTAGATTTAGCTCTTAGGGCTAAGGGATATGGGGAGAAAACTGGAACTCGAAAGAGGGAGCACATAGCGCCAATTCTGGCCTCCCTCCACTGGCTCCTGGTGTACTTTCGAGTTTATTTTAAAATTATTTTATTTGTTTTTAAATCTTTAAATGGGCTCGCCCCGCCTTACCTCTCTGAGCTGCTTCATCCATACGCTCCTGCCCGGTGCCTCAGGCCAGCTGATCAGCTGCTCCTGGAGGTACCGAGGTCCAAGCGGAAGCTCAGAGGGGATAGAGCCTTCTCTGTTGCTGCTCTGGCACTCTGGAACGCTCTGCCGTTGCACATCAGACAGGTCCCCTCACTGTCCATCTTCCAAACCAGTATTAAAACACATTTATATTCCTTGGCTTTTGACCCTGCTTGAGACTTTACTCCTGTTTTAGTGCTTTTAATGTTTTTAATTTTATTGTTTTTATTCTTTCTTTTAATGTTTTTATTGTCGTGTAATAATTTCTTGTCCATGACTAGTCATGTAATAATAATAATAATGGATGGGATTTATATAGCGCCTTTCTAATACTCAAGGCGCTTTACATCGCATTATTCATTCACTCCTCGGTCACACTCGGTGGTGGTAAGCTACTTCTGTAGCCACAGCTGCCCTGGGGCAGACTGACGGAAGCGTGGCTGCCAATCTGCGCCTACGGCCCCTCCGACCACCACCAATCACTCACACACATTCACACACAGGCAAAGGTGGGTGAAGTGTCTTGCCCAAGGACACAACGACAGTATGCACTCCAAGCGGGATTCGAACCGGCTACCTTCCGGTTGCCAGCCGAACACTTAGCCCATTGTGCCATCTGTCGTCCCTAAATAATAATGGATGGGAAGGATAAGGGGGAAATCCTTTAAAACCGAGATGAGAAGAACTTTTTTCACACAGAGAGTGGTGAATCTCTGGAACTCTCTGCCACAGAGGGTAGTCGAGGCCAGTTCATTGGCTATATTTAAGAGTGAGTTAGATGTGGCCCTTGTGGCTAAGGGGATCAGAGGGTATGGAGAGAAGGCAGGTACGGGATACTGAGTTGGATGATCAGCCATGATCATATTGAATGGCGGTGCAGGCTCGAAGGGCCGAATGGCCTACTCCTGCACCTAATTTCTATGTTTCTATGTTTCTAAATGTACAGCACTTTGTGGCAACAGTGGTTGTTTTTAAAGTGCTCTATAAATAAAGTTATTATTATTATTACTGATTTTGGATAACCAGCCATGATCATATTGAATGGCGGTGCTGGCTCGAAGGGCCGGATGGCCTACTCCTGCACCTATTTTCTATGTTTCTAAGCTCCACACTTTCGCATTTCCTTAGCGTAGTGAATGATAAAGTTGCAACCAGCGGCCAGATATAATTACCGTTTCCATCCTCGATGCGGATGACAAAGTATCTGCTGGAGTCGACAACGCTCTCCACTGCAATGCCGGGAAACTGGTCGACTGGCGACTGTGCAAACAACTCTCCTGGGAACAAGGGCAAACCAACAATGCAAGGTTAAATGCGACTGCAACTGGTTTATCAGCAGTAACCTTTGATCGCCCGAGGTCATCTTCAACAGTAGTAAATACTCTGTTGTGCTGCAGCAAGCAAGAATTTCATTGTCCCATCTGGGACACGTGACAATAAACTCTCTTCACTTGACTTGGCTTGAAAGAATTTGTTTAAGAAGGGAACTGCAGATGCTGGAAAATCGAAGGTAGAGAAAAGTGCTGGAGAAACTCAGCGGGTGCAACGGCATCTATGGAGCGAAGGAAATAGGCAACGTTGCCGATTTCCTTCATGCTGCTATTTCCTTCGCTCCATAGATGAAAGGTAGACAAAAGTGCTGGAGAAACTCAGCGGGTACAGCAGCATCTATGGAGCTAAGGAAACAGGCAACGTTTCGGGCCGAAACCCGAGGGTTTCGGCCCGAAACGTTGCCTATTTCCTTCATGCTGCTATTTCCTTCGCTCCATAGATGCTGCTGTACCCGGCTGAGTTTCTCCAGCACTTTTATCTACCTTGGCTTGAAAGACTGCAAGCAGAGTACAATGTATTGCCAGCCCAGGTCTCATATACAATACTGCACTTGTTTTTAGTACATGAAAGGTTTCGACGGTATGTTTAGATTAAGCATGTGGCCACTTGATATTATGGATTACGAACGAGAGTGTTTGAGTCCTACCCTGCATGCTAAAATCAAAAATTGCTGCTTACTAAAATTTGGTAAGGACAGAATGTACCCATTGTGATTAACGTTACTGCCAGGGTGCAATATGAACAGGAGATGCCAACAACTCCTAAAAAAGGGGCACAAGGAACTGCAGACGCTGGAACGGTGAGCAAAACATAGTTCTGGAGAAGCTCAGCAAGTCAGGCAGGATCTGTGGAGGGAATGGATGAGACGACCGTCCATTCCCTCCGCAGATGCTGACCGACTCCACGAGTTTCACCAGCACATCATAACCCTGAACAGGGGATACCTTGTGCTTTTGGAATAGCAGGGAGAGGGTATTTTACTGGCAGCAGCGTTCTTGTCTACGGTGGGGGCCCATTCCCGAGTCTTGAACAGAAAAAAACATGTAGCTTTCCCCTCCAGAGCAATATTACGGGGGTGATATATTTTCAAAAGAACCTAGAATGAAAAGAACGTTTCATGGCACCATTTCATGGTGATTATCTGGTCTTGATCATACGACTGCTCGCAGGATTTTTCTCCAGCATTTTTGTGTACCTTCGATTTTCCAGCATCTGCAGTTCCTTCTTAAACAGGACAGTAAAGTACTTTGGGATATCCAAACATTGCGACAGGTGTGATAGAAGTGCAAGTTGTCCTTCAGTAAAAGGACAGCACAGTGGCACAACGGTAGAGTTACTTCCTTACTGCACCAGAGACCCGGGTTTGATCCTGCCTACGGGTGCTGTCTGTATGGAGTTTCTCCATTCTCCCTGTGACCGCGTGGGTATTCTCCGGGTGCTCCGGTTTCCTCCCACACTCCGACACCGCACAGATTTGTAGGTTAATTGGCTTCAGTAAGTTGTAAAATTGTAGAACAGTGTTGGCCTACGGGGTGATCACTGGTCGGCGCGGACACAGTGGGACGAAGGGCCTATTTCCACACTGTATCTCTAAAGTCTAAGGACTCAAACGCAGACGGTTTCAGTGAACATACCCGAATTCCTGTCCTCCAACTTAATGTAAGCCATATTTCCTTTTGCTGTTATCCGGAGCCTTCCCGTCCAGTCCGGTTGATCCAACTTCCAGTCTGCAGCTCTGCGCAGGAAAAAGGGACAGGTATAACATTACCCATTGAAAGATTCAGGACCTTCAGACAGAATCACACCATTACTGTTTCAAACTCCCAACATTGGGAGCGGCATCAACATATTCACAGAGCCACCTCCTCCCAGTTGGGGTTCAACTGTTCAGAGTTGCAGAGTACCATTTTGCACAAACTAAGTTAAGACAATCCAGCGGCAGATCTAAGATGGCGCACAACCCAGGCAACTGCGGTGCTGGCTCGAAGGGCCTCCTCCTGCACCTACCTGCACCTATTTTCAGGTGGGCCATGTGTCATGTGTACAGAGGTACATTAAAAAGCTTTGTTCTACACGCTATCTAATTAAATATATCGCAGTCGCTGCCTCAAATAGGCTGCCAGCATCATCAAGGACCCACACACCATCCTGGCCACACACTCATCTCTCCGCTGCCATCAGGTAGAAGGTACAGGAGCCTGAAATCTGGTACATCCAGGTTCAGGAACAGATTCTTCCCCACAGCCATCAGGCTATTAAACTCGCCATCAAACAAACACTGGTCTATAACAGCCTATTACACTTTATCTGTTTATTTATGTGTATATGGTCTATGCTATATAGGCACACAGAACAGTTCTGTATTTATGCCTACTATATTCTGTCGTGCTGCAGCAAGCAAGAATTTCATTGTCCTATCTGGGACACAAGACAATAAACTCTCTTGACTCTTAAATCAGATAATACTGTACATAAATTCAATCAAATCGACCCCAAGTGCAGTAGGTAGAACAAAGGGAAAGATAAAGGGTGCAGAGTACAGTATTCTAGCACAACAGTTCCTTGTATAAGGGACAAAAAGAGCCATGCAGTTAGCCTCAAACTGCCTGATCTGTGGGGCTCCATGAACCACCTGACAACCCACATGGCCTATTGGTCATCCTAGATCTCACGGAAATGAAGGAAGCAAAAAAAAAAAAAAGGTGCTTCTCAGCCTCCAATATCTCACACTACTAATCAAAAGGGACTCTCGCCAGTAACTGGTGACAGGTTATTCTAAGAGGTGACCTGGTAGTCTATTGTTCTACGAAGTATTAGAGTCATACAGTGTGGAAACAGGCCCGTCGGCTCAACTTGCCCACACAGACCAACATGCCCCATCTACACTAGTCCTACCTGCCTACATTTGGCTCATACCCCTATCATAAACCTGTCCTATCCATGCACTTGTCCAATTGTTTCTTAAACGTTGCGATAGTACCTGCCACAACTACCTCCTCCAGCAGCTCGTTCCATACACCCCCCCCCCCCCCCCACAACCTTTTTGTGAAAAAGTTGCCCCTTAGGTTCCAACGAAATCTTCCCCCTCCCCTCCCTCCCCCCTAAACCTGTGTCCTCTGGTCCTCGATTCCCCTACTCTGGGCAAGAGACTCTGTGCATCTATTCCTCTCATGCTGTTTCACCTCTCGAAGGGCCGAATGGCCTCCTCCTGCAACTATTTTCTATGTTTCTATGGACAAGCTAGATGCGGGAAAATGTTCTATGATTTTGTAGACCTCTATAAGACCACCCCTCATACTCTTGCGTTCCAAGGAGTCCCAGCCTACTCAACCCCTCTGTTTAAGCTCAGACCCTCGAGTCCTGGGAACATTCTTGCAAAAATGCTTGTTCTGGAGCATTTGCCAACAGTTACTGGTTGGTGACCAAGAGTCATTGATCTTGAGTAGTCAAATTGCCACTTAAGCAGAGATCAGATAATAAAACTGCAGTTAGGTCATTGATTTATGAGACTTACAATTGGCACAACCTCTTATGAAATACAGATAAGTTGGAAAGTTTGCATTTAGCTTTCTTGTTCTATAACGTGGTGTGTGTAACGTGGCATTAGTTGTCCATGGATTTGTATGTTTCAGTAACTGAAGACAAAGATGCAAACATGAGAAGGCCTGAGTATGCCAGCTCAATTAGGCTGGATGAATTTGCACCGTTAAACAATAGAATCGTTCCATGCGCGCTTTCATATTCTGCACATAACTTGAGAAAGTACAAAACAAATTCAAAAGGCAAGATCAAGATAGAATAACACAAAACCACAACTGGGATTGAGTGATATGTGCCAGGCAGATCCTGTTTTGCTTCCTCATTCTGCCGCTTAAGGCACCTTTTAAGAACACTTCAGACATGGGCTCTAAAGGCTTGTTCAACAGGCGCTGACTGTGGTGTGGTTGGTCATTTTGACACCACCGCCTGGATCTGTCTCAAGATTCAAATGAACCTCATCAATGCTAACTGGGAAAACAGAAAAGGCTAGAGACGCTTGTACCTGCTCTGGGTGGACGACACACCAAGGGCTGGGTATAATGGTAAATTGTCCCTAGTGTGTGTAGGATAGTTTTAAAGTGCTAGGATCGTTGGTCAGTGCAGACTCGGTGGGCCGAAGGGCCTGTTTCCGTGCTGTATCTCTAAACTAAGCTAAACAAAACATAAAATAGGATTTAGAATGCACCTTTGCATCCAATTCACTTCCATCCGCTCTGGGGATTAAAGGCGACATTAAGCTCCCTACAAGGAGCCATTTTTTGTTCTGCATTACATACTGGTGTCACCCATTTAATAACAAGCAACTATTCTTGATATGTTTGCTGGTTGTCTCTTTTCAATTTGATGTTTTTTATTCGATCCTGGAGAATTTAAAGTGTTTTTGTTCAGGTTTCCTTCCTGCATTTGTTCCGTCACACAGGCTGTTGGTCATGTGAAACACTGTTGGCAGGCACCTCCATCATAGCTCTTTCTGCCTTTCTCTTTCATGGTGGAACTTCATCAGCACATATTCTCAGCAATCTTTGACTCAGCACATGTATTTGCTGAATCTAACACATTTTTAGTTAAAGTGTTTAATGATATGACCTTTATGATTGCATGGCAATTTGTTACTGAATGATGTGAACCTGATCTCTCTTATCCAATCTTGGCTTCTCATACACAGCAATTTCTCCCAACACCCAAGCAGAAATTGAGAAATTAAAATAAGGATCTAACTCTCACTCCATCTTTCCAGAGATGCAGCCTGAGTTACTCCAGCTTTTTGTGTCTTTCTTCAGTGTGAACCAGCATCTGCAGTTCCTTCCGATACCTTTCTGTATTCGTTTATCTTCGAGATACAGTGTGGAAACACACCCTTTTGCTCACTGAGTCCGCACCGACCAGCGATTCCTCGGACACTAGTTCTTTCCTAAACAGTAATTACAATTTACAACCAGTCAATCAACCTACAAACCTGCTGGTCTTTGGAAAATGGGAGGAAACCAGAGCACCAGGAGGAAACCCACGTGGTCACAGGGAGAACATGCAATGTCCGTACATACAGCAACCGTAGTCAGTCTCTGGCGCTATGAGGCAGCAACTCTACTGCTGCGCCACCCTGAAACATCACCTATTACTGGACCCCATTTTGAGCAAGTATAGAAATGGTTCATCAATAGATGCAAAAATGTTAATTTTGTGGCATCTTTTAACTCTGAAAAATACCCAGAGCATAATCAGACAGAAAACAAGATCGATCTTATAACCATATAACAATTACAGCACGGAAACAGGCCATCTCGGCCCTTCTAGTCCGTGCCGAACACTTACTCTCACCTAGTCCCATCTACCTGCACTCAGACCATAACCCTCCATTCCTTTCCCGTCCATATACCTATCCAATTTATTTTTAAATGATCTTCAGTGAGTTACGGTTCAAATGTTTGGCACAGATGCAAGGACAGAAACTAGACAATGTTAAAAAAGAGAGTTGCTATTTTTAAGACGTGGTATTGTTAGGACAGGGTCAAGCATCAAAGAATGCGCATTCTGTGGGCGTTTTGGCTTAATCAAAGTGCGTGGCTAGGAAAATCCGTGGGAAAGATACACAATTTCTCAAGAGGTCTGTACACAATGAATGTGCTCTTCTAAATATTTAACTGGTGCAGTAAAAGGCCTGTCCCACTTACGTGACTTTTTTCCGACAACTTACCGGCACCAGTCATAGTCGCGGCAGGTCACCGGATTTTTTTTTTTTTAAATGTTGAAAAGCCAGCGACGACCAAGAGATTCAAAAAGTTTATTGCCATGTCAACAAGTTGATAGGAATGTGTCTTGGTTCGCTCTCAGACAGATACAATACAGTACAATACAACCACCACATACACCACAAAAATAATACAGACAATACCTTACGAAGGACAATATATACAGGAAGGACAGTACCCAGCAGCGTCATGTTAAGCGTAAGTGCAAGTGCAAAAGAAAGTGCAAAGTGATTAGTGCAAATTCAAATACCTGATGGCTTGGAGGTAGGTGCTGTCTCTGAAGCGAGATGTTTTACTTTTAATGCTTCTATATCTCCTTCCTGATGGGAGGAGATTAAAGAGGTAATGTGCCGGGTGAAAGTGGTCTGCTATGATTTTTTTGGCCTTTCTGGTGAGTCTTGTTGAGTAAAGTGATGTCACTGAGGGAAGTCTGAGGGAATGTTCAACATGTTGAAAATCCAGAAAAAAGTACGACTCTTTGGGCGACTACTCACGACCAAACAGGCGTCACCCCTCGACATGTCGACACGTGACCCTTGTATGGTCGTGAGTAGTCCCAAAGAGTCGTACCTTTCTCTGGTCGCCGCTGGATTTTCAACATGTTGAACATTTTCGGCGACCTGCTGCTACTATGGCGGGTGCCGGCAAGTCACTGAAAGACCCTAACCGGCCCTTAAGTGATCCCTCAGGTCAAGGCTGCTTCCATTCCAGTTTCACAGGGTCATCAGCTGGCCGATGAGCGCAATAAAGAGCTTGCAGATTACGTTAAGGGTGGGGCAAGAGGTTCCAGTCACACAGAAACACTGCAATGGCAAACCAGTTAGAGGCCTACAATGAGCTGAATGTGACTGTGAGTAATGGGGTGAAGGGGTCAGGATACAAAAAAAACATTAAACATCTCAACACCTTGCAGTAGGATTGATAAACACCAGAGTGAAGATGGAAAATGCCATTGCACGATAGCCCCATGTGGCTGCCTATCAGCCCAGGAGGCACAAACTCCACAAGATATTGATAACCTGGTGTGTTAAACCAGAAGGTACAACACAGTAATACACAGGTTCAGGAGCAGCTTCTTCCCAACAACCAACAGGCTAATGAACGCCACTAATTCGAACTAAATTCCTAACTGCATTGATTGCATGTAGGGACTTGGGGCTGGTCTTTAAGAAGGAACTGCAGATGCTGGAAAATCAAAGGTCGACAAAAGTTCTGGAGAAACTCAGCGGGTGCAGCAGCATCTGTGGTGCGAAGGAAATAGGCAACGTTTCGGGCCGAAACCCAAAGGAAATAGGCAACGTTTTGGGTCAAAACCCGGAAGGGTTTCGGCCCGAAACGTTACCTATTTCCATCGCTCCATAGATGCTGCTGCACCCGCTGAGTTTCTCCAGCACTTTTGTCTACCTGGGGCTGGTCTTTGTTCTATATTGCTTGATTTTATATATTGAACTTATTTTTGTTGTTTATTATGTTGGCTGCTGAGTATTACGTTTGCATATCTAGTATGCCACTGCGAGTAAGAATTCCATTGTTCTGTTTCAGGATGATAAGACTCTTGATTCCCTGTAGCTTTGTTTATTGTCACGTGTACTGAGGTACAGTGACAAGGCCAACTCTCGACTCAAATTGCTTCTGCTGATCAGTGTCATCCTTAACTTTACGTTGCGAGTGAGATGTTGTAGTTCATGCATATTAATAATTGCATTCACACAACTCATTACGTAGCAATTTTACACAATTGTTCTCACCATCCAGTCGCTGTCGCCCAGTGAGCGGCCTCCATCGAAAGCTAAACGTGACGACAGGATCAGGAGTTGGACATGCATCACAATAAGAGGTTAGCATCTAGCAGCTTCTCAGTGCCAAGGTTTGGTTTAGCTTAGAGATACAACGCAGAAACAGGCCCTTCGGCCCACCGTGTCCGCTACGATCAGCGATTCCCGCACATTAACACCAGTCTACATACACGGGGGACAATTTACACTTATACCAAGGATACAAACCCAAGCCAGTTAGCCTACAAACCTGCACGTCTTTGGAGTGTGGGAGGAAACCGAAGATATCGAAGTAAACCCACCTAGGTCACGGGGAGAACGTACAAACTCCATAAACAGCACCCGTAGTCGGTATCGGCCCCGGGTGTCTGGCGCTGCAATCACTATAAGGCAGCAACTCTACCGCTGCGCCACTGCAGACTGCTTCCCCAATATTACCAGCCATGAACCAAGACAGTGAGTATTCGGGGTATTGAGAGCAATTTTAGGCCCCATATCTGTGGATGTGCTGACCCTGGAGAGGATCCCGAGAATGATCCCAGGAATGAGTGGGTTAACATATGATGAGTGTTTGAAGGCACTGGGCCTCTAATCACTGCAGTTTGGAAGGATGAGGGGGTATCTCATTGAAACTTACCAAATAGTGGAAGACCTGGATAGAGTGGATGTGGAGAGGATGTATCCACTAGTGGGAGAGTCTAGGACCAGAGGTCATAGCCTCAGAATTAAAGGACGTTCCTTTAGGAAAGAGATGAGGAGGAATTTCTTTAGTCAGAGGGTGGTGAATCTGTGGAATTCGTTGGCCCAGAAGGCTGTGGAGGCCAAATCAATGGATATGTTTAAGGCAGAGATAGATAGATAGATTGTTGATTAGTATGGGTTTCAGGGGTTATGGGGAGAAGGCAGGAGAATGGGGTTAGGAGGGAGAGATAGATCAGCCATGAATGAATGGTGGAGTAGACTTGATGGGCCGAATGGCTACATTCTTCTCCTATCACTTATGACTGATGTTCAGTTCCAGCACTATGAGAATTATAATTCGGATTTCCAAAGATACCCAAATTTAAACAAACATGAGTCTGAAATTACTGGAACCCAAGCTGTGAAATTGTGCTAGGAAACACCTTTTGAAAAACAGAGTACATTATTATGGCTTTGTATTTGAACCATTGTGAAATTAGTCCATTAACAGAATTCTCATTTCACTGGAAACTTTATCTCCCAAGGCCTGACGGATCAAATGCCTCAGCAGCAGCTCAGTTACAAGGTCAAACACTTCATCCGCTACAGAGAGGAATTTTCTCTCAGCTTTCTCCATCTTCCCTCTTCCAATACATTCCAGGCTGCTCTCGCCCCTCTACCACTTTTCCACATTTACCGTAAGCTCATCCAAAGATCTGCTGCCTGTATCCCAACTGACATTGACATGCCGATTCATCGCTCCTTGTACAGTGACCTACATTGGCTCATGTTCAAATCGCACAGCAATTTTAAAATCCCATCACAAGCTTTCTGCTCCCTTAAGCTTTAAAATATCAAAATATCGCCATTCCTCCGATCAGTCCTATCACGTACCACAAATGTTAATCATCGCCCTGCCGTTTATTGGTCTGAAACTTCCTCTAATCTTCTCCATCGCATTTTCATTTGGGCCTGAAATTATCCGCTTTAACCAAGCCTTTCATCACTTCCATTCATTTGTGACCAAATTTTGATCACTTGCACTAAACCACAATCAACATTTAGCAGGCAACATTTAGCTAGAGCTAGATAGGGCTCTTAAAGATAGCGGAGTCAGGGGATATGGGGAGAAGGCAGGAACGGGGTACTGATTGTGAATGATCAGCCATGATCACATTGATTGGCGGTGCTGGCTTGAAGGGCCGAATGGCCTACTCCTGCACCTATTGTCTATTGTAATAACCAAGTTCCAATTTGTCACATTAAAAGCAAACAGGTTCAATTTAAACTCAAATTGACTATTGGTTATACTTTTAGTTTAGTTTAGAGAAACAGGCCCTTTGGCCCACCAAGTCCGCACCCTGTACACTAGTTCCAAATCTACACTCTCGGGACAATTTTTTACAGAAGCCAATTAACATCCAAACCTGCACGTCTTTGGAATGTGCGAAGAAACTGGAGCACCCAAAGAAAACCCACGTGCAGGGAGAACATACAAACTCCATACAGACAGCACCCGTGGTCAGGATCAAAACCCAGGCCTCTGGAGTTGTAAGGAAGCAACTCTACCGCTGAGCCACTCTGCTGCCTTGTACGGGATCTATATTATAAATCACCGTCTTTGAGAATCTGAACATCGCACTCACTAGCAAGATGAAGATCATCTTCTTGATTCACTTTGTTGTAAAAATAAAAAAGCAGGTCCTTTTACACTCTTTCGGGTTACAAGCACACATCTAACTCAACTGGTTCAGAGTCTTACATGGTTAAAAACCTAGTAAAGGCTATCTCAATGCAGTATATCTTACTGAACTAAAACTATTTCTGATACATTCCTTAAATCAAATCGCCCTCTTCTGCCAATTCAATACTAATATCACTTTCATTCCTTTGGTCTGAAGAAAGATTTCAACCTGAAATGTCGTCTGCCCATTTCCTTCCACATGCTTTGAGAAGTTCCTCCAGCTATATGTAGAAACAAGGAACTGCAGATACTGGTTTAACAGGATAAGATAAAAAAATGCTGGTGTAACTCAGCAGGTCAGGCAGCTTCCTTGGGGAATAGAAGGGCCTGAAGCAACGCATTTGCAAGTCTGAAAATGGGCCCCAACACAAAACGTTACCTGTCCATGTTCTCCAGGGATGCTGCCCGAGTTACTCCAGCAATTTGTATTTTGCTCACATTCAGTCCTTGTTCCAGTGAAATATCACTGGCAGATTTTGGCAGCTTGATTTCGCACAATAATTCAGCAACTTTAACAAAGGGTACAAAGTCTACACAGCATCCCACCGCCCGCAGTTTCTTACCTGATGTCATTCCAGACCCTTAATTTCATTTTCACATGTTAAAAAAATTAAACACAAAGATGAAAAATAAGAGTATGACATTACCACGGTTATACTGAGCCATATTTGGGATGCGTCAGTGAAAAGGCAGGCAGACAGTTGTTTGAAGAGGCTGATCAGAGAAACAAACGTGTACTCTCAACTATCAATTCCCAATACCTGTCACATGCTACTTCGACAAATCCACAATCTCAACATTGCTCTTCAATGTAACTTACATTTAACTGTTTAATGTCATTTGTGATAAAGAGTTCAACAAACTAGGTTTAAATTTCTGCAGCAAATCATTGTTACCTTGGACCTTGAGTAAACAGAAGCATTCGCCGGGCTAAGTCGGCTCAGATAGATGTGCAGATGAATCCAAATACCTGCTTCACTTAAATGATCCAGGACTGGATGTCACATCAAATGATGAATGTCTGTATTTAACATTACATTTTATCTTATCCCCTGAAGCGGATGCCAAATTCACTATGCTATATTTAATTTATACTTCCATATGGTCAGCCCATCCACATTGTCAGTTTGCCAATTGTTAAAGCGAGCAAATAGATTTACTGCAGCCATTGCATTCAAAGTGATAAGCAAAGCATTAAAATTACTCGTCAGATCGAGCATCATCTGATTTCAGTTCGATACCGTTTGGCTCCAAAACATTGTGTTATCTCTACACATTAGCTAACCCACTGGGTATTTGCAGTTTTGATTTCCAAATGCAGATAAAGCACTTCCTCATTTTGACAAAGACTGTTCTCTCTCTGCTTCATACGAACATCTTGTGACTTCTTCGCCATCTTCTGGAAGCCTGCCTTTTCTCTTGTTTCTTCTGCACCATTTGACACCCGAGCTCATTACCTGTGGCGGCATTATTTTCCTCAAACACACACACTGTCTCTGAGGCTGGCATTCTCCTTAATCTCTACATGTGTACGGTTAGAAAAGAACATTGACTGCTTGCATCACCGCCTGGTTTGGCAACTCGAACGCCCGTTAACGAAGATTACACCGAGTAAACACCTGCATGGCCCATTAGGGGCACTAACATCTCCACCATCAAAGGGATATAGAGGTGGCACTCCCTCAAAAAGGCAGGCAAAGTCCCCCACCACCCTGGCCACGCTCCCATTTCAACCCTACCATCAGGAAGACGACAAAGGAGCCTGAAAAACAGTAACCACACTGTTCAAGAGCCATGAACAACAACCACCAAGCTCGTGAACACTGCACAACACTAACCCGAACGATGTCTTCGGTGGCACTAAAGACTTTGAGGTTTTTTGTGCACTGGTACTGGGGTGATGGTTTTACTGGATTTTTGCCTACAGTACATTAAGTATGTGCATAGTGCTTACAGGCCTGTCACATGCAGCTGCAGCAGGAAGGAATGTCAGTCATTGTCCATGGTCGACACAGAGGACAATTAAATGAATTGAAAGATGAATTGTAATACGAACATGTATTAGATGCTGCCTGCCCCAGCTACTCCTCCAGCATTATTTTGTGCCCATCACTGTCGGTGTAAAGCAACATCTGCAGTTCCTCACGACACAATTAAACGCTGGCTGCTGCTGCTGGCTTCCTGCATTACACAAGGGATCGTCCACAGATCCCTCGCCCGGCCGCCTGACATGGATCTGTGTGGGAAGGAACTGTAGATGCTGCTTTACACCGAAGATATAGACACGAAATGCTGGAGTAACTCAGCGGGACGGACAGGCAGCGTCTCTGGAGAGAAGGAATGGGTGACGTTTCGGGTCGAGACCCATCCTCACAGACTCTGGCCAACCCTACCTGTAGCGCCGGTTGGTGGCTCTCGGGGGTATCCTGTAGACGTGGACCTCCGGCTTCACACACAGCACCGACTCGTACTCACTCTCCGCCATCGTGTTGCCGCCGCCGCCGCCGCCGCCGCCTCACCACCACCACCACCACGGCCTAGTGCAGGCTCCCGTCCCGGCGGCCACACGGCATCACGGGATACTGGAGGAGCGGCAGCCCCGGCCCATGCGCCGCTGCATCACGGGAGATGTAGTTTCGCACACCGCACACCAGCGCCAAGGCGCAGGCGTCGCGTCACCGCTGGGTGGGGTGGGGGGGGGCGGCGCCCGTCACAAAGGGAGCACACGGTGGCGGAGACCACGCCCAATGAGGTCGTCGTGACGTCACGCCAGCGTGGTGCGCCACGATGGGAGACTAGGCCCCGCCCAACGAGGTCACCCTGAGGTTTGTTTTTATCTGTGTGTGCATTTATGTGTATTTATATTTGTGTACGTTTCTATTTATGTGTGTGTGTATATATATAATATATATGTGTGTATATGTACATATAATATATGTGTGTGTATATGTATATATAATATAAATATGTGTGTATATGTGTATATATACTATATATGTGTGTGTGTGTGTGTATATGTATATATAATATATGTGTATATATAATATATGTGTATATATATAACATATATTTTAAAATATGTTTATATGGAGTAACTCAGCGGGACAGGCAACATCTGGGAGAGAAGGTACACAAAAAAGCTGGAGAAACTCAGCGGGTGCAGCAGCATCTATGGAGCGAAGGAAATAGGCAACGTTTCGGGCCGAAACACTTCTTCAGCGTATGACATTCCTTCTGGGAGAGAAGGAATGTGTGACTTTTCGGATTGATACCCTTCTTCAGAGTATTTTTGCGTCCATCTTCGGTTTAAACCAGCATGATCCTAGTTTACAAAAAAGCCAAGCTGGAGTAACTCAACAGGTCAGGCAGCATCCCTGGAGAACATGGATAGGGGACGTTTCACCTTGAAGACCCTTCAGGCTCAAAATAGACCTGTATGGTTTCTTTTGGTCAAATTGCTTCAGATAATGGTTCAATTATGAAGTTTATTTCCCCGACTAATGTTGGGATTTTCCTGATTTATTTTACAACTATCTTGAAAACAAAGGCCCACTTTTCTTAAACTTAGATAGGAGCTTATGGATATGTATTCATGCATTTACCTTTTACAGGCTATGCAGAATTAGTATCTCAAGACAGCATTGTATAAAAATGTTTATGGTCAGGGACTCAGGGTGCAAAAATGTATTTTAAACGCTCAGTTAAGAGGCATGCGGATGATGAGTCATTATCACAAGTCATAGACCACAAAGTCTCATGCAGATGCTGCCTGACCCGTTATATTACTCCAGCATTTTGTGTCTTTCTTTGGTATAAACCAGCATCTGCATTTCCTTCCTACATATTGTAACAGATTAGCTGATCTCAGCGGTATCAGCAAATGGGACACAGTTGTCTACAGAATTATGGTGTCTTTGCAATAATGTATGATAACCTGTTTAGCTCAGGCCTGAACTATGGTCATATGGTAAATGCTTGAAAGCTTTACAATAGATGTATGTTTTTCTCTGCCTCAACTTTGACCACTTTTAAAATAAGACTGAAAACTTTTATGTTTACTTTAGCTTTCAGCTAAATCTTAACTACATTGCACTTTTAACTTTTGCACTTTTTATAATGCATTTTTAATTTTGCTTTTCTTTTCTTTTAGTTCTTCTATTTTATTTCATTTTATTATTTCATTTATTGTATGACACGTCTTTATGTGAAGCACTTTGAGTCTGCCTCGTGTATGAAATGTGCTATATAAATAAAGTTGCCTTGCCTTGCCTTGCTTACCGTAAGTTAATACTGGGTCTCAAAGATCAGATGGCTCTCAATAAATGTTCTCCTTTGCATTCATAACAGATGGGAGCAGAATTAGGCCGTTCGGCCCATTAAGTCTACTCTACCATTCAATCATGGCTGATCTATCTTACCATCTCAACCCCATTCTCCTCCCTTCCCCCCATACCCTCAGACACCATTACGTAAAACTAAACTTTTGACCTTTCTCACAGAGTGGTGAGTCTGTGGAATTCTCTGCCTCAGACGGCGGTGGAGGCAGGTTCTCTGGATGCTTTCAAGAGAGCTAGATAGGGCTCTTAAAAATAGCGGAGTCGGGATATGGGGAGAAGGCAGGAACGGGGTACTGATTGAGGATGATCAGCCATGATCACATTGAATGGCGGTGTTGGCCATTCCTGAACTCCTGCACCTATTCTCTAATCACAGGAGACATAACCAAAGATTGTGCATTTTAGCTTTCCAATTGGCCGTGATCAACCAAAATGCTATTTTTAATTAGTTTTAGTGCATTACTTTTAAGTCTCATTTTTAAGGCAGAGCAAACTTGAAAATCTGTATTTGATCCCTTCATCCTAAAAGACAGGTCAACGTTTCATACACCTTTTACAGGAAACTTTACAAGTGGTTTATTTGGAAAATATAATTAAATCCTACTTCTCCCTTCTCCTCAGACCCAATAAGAATTGGAGCTAAAATGGATGCAGTGAAGAATTCATCAAAAGAGTAAATACGACTTTCATTGAAAGTCTAGAGCAGTGGTTCTCAAATGGGGATACGCGTACCCCTGGGGGTACGTGAAGGCACTCCAGGGGGTACGTGAGATTTTAAAATATAAATGTAGACCATATATGTAGGCCTATAATTTTGCGCTGGTTAGGGGGTACTTGGCTGAAAAAATATTTCACAGGGGGTACATCACTGAAAAAAGGTTGAGAACCACTGGTCTAGAGGATACTGCATTCCCTTATTTTTACTCTGTCCTATTCGTCACAAAAATACTCTGCAATCAAATAAACAGCACTAGTTTCTTTCAGAAAATCACAAAGTCAGGGGAAAAAACACCAAAGACAAGACCAAACTGTTGAGACTAAACTTATAAAATTTTACTCAAAATATAGTTAACTTTGCCAGTCAGTTATAAACAGAAGTTGTACAGATCATATTCGGCGATCACAGACCAGAACTTTCCTTTTGCTGAATGCTGTAAGAAAATGCTGCTTTAAAAAGGAGTCCAGGTGACATCGCAGGATAAAATATAATTTTTAAAAAAGGAAAGCAGTAGCAAAAGCATCCATTTTTGATACAGATGTTTTACAGTAATTTAAACAGTATTTGCACATCTTTCCCAGCCTTCCTGCAAATAAACTATAATAAATTCAACTGAAAAACAGCAGCCATGAACACCAAATCCCATACGTTACATTGTGTACATTGTCAGTGAATGATGACACAATACAGTGATAGACAGCTTGCCCGACAACAACATGCTGATCACAAATTAATTCCATTTAGCGACAGGCATCTTGCAGCTGTATGCATCACTCACAAGATGGCACTGGGTCGGACCCTTTAAAGGTCACAGATTTGGTGGTCTACTAGGTTCTTGCACGCAACAACCCGATAGACCACCAAAACCCCCAATTTTACAAGCTTAAAAAGCAGTAGTTTGTCCCAGAGATAGACACAAAATGCTGGAGTAACCCAGCGGGTGAGGCAGCGTCTATGGCGACCATGAAACGTCGGCAATTCCTTCTCTCCATAAATGCTGCCTCACCCGCTGAGTTACTCCAGCATTTTGCGTCCACCTTTGATTTAACCAGCGCCTGTAGTTCTTTCTTAAACAGTTTGTCCCAGAAACACGATCCGATGATGCCACGGCCTTCTGATTATTTGCCCCACTCAACATATATATTTTTTCAGATAATTGATCAAACGTATGATTCTGGAGTTCCTAGATATCCAGGTTTGGTTGAAACAAAGTCACAAACCAATGCAGTGAATCACATCCATACAAAATAATAGTCAATCTTTTTCTTCATGGAGACCCTTGAAGAACTCAAATTGTACTGCCCAATTAGTCTAGTCTAGTCTAAACTATTAGAAGTATACTGTCAGTTTATGACTGTTCGGGAAATCTGAAGATCTCAAATTTTGAGATCTAAGATCTGAAGACTCAACTACAAGTCTCATAATTTGCAACATACCAGCAGTACAGTCTTTACCAGGGAAGCACTCAATCAACATGACATATAGCATAACATCCATCTGTACCTACCGAGACATTGAAACCTTCAGGAAAAGAACATGCTTAGAGATATCATTTTTCTTATAAATGCCACGTGGGAGCAGTTTAAAGCTGCAGACATACTGAGTTTTGCCAACATTCACAACCATGGTTAGGGTTGGTAACCGAACCAACAATCAACGTAAAGTAAACCAGGTAAGGAAGGGCAAGTCCAAGACAAGTCTTGTTCTCAGAAACAGAAAAAAGGGAATGACTTAGAAAGGACGATGTTTTCTGCTTAAGTGACGAGGAAAGGAACTATCAACTGGAATAAAGCAGCATATTCTCAAAATACCCATCATACAAGTTTAGAAACAAGGATACCACTTTTGAACCCTTCTGGTTTGACCTACTTCATTGGCCTAATCGCTCAGCTTTAAAGAAACTCTGCAGCATTACACCAGGGAATCCATTGTGTGGCAGGGATTGGTTTAGACCATGTGAAATTTAAAACTAAAACCCGATATTTGATGGTACAATAGCAATTGTGTGAACCTAGTGAAAGTGTACAATCATGCCATTTTGTAGCCTATCAGGGTTTTATGTAAAAAACAACAGGAATCAGTGGCAGGCTCTTGTATCAGTCTAATTTTTATCATTCCATTGTTCCTTTTGTCTCTCTCTCTCCTACAGTCAAGTTTATACAGCTATACATGCATCTTCTGCAACACCTCCAAAGATATTCCAAGTTTACGTGATTGGCAAGTTTTTCCCCGTTAATCTGTCAGACTAAATCCAAGTGCCTTTTCATCTTTCAGATAAAACAACATGATCCAAGGTCAGAACATAGCGCTTCAGAATCTTAGAGACATTCGGCTCATTTCTTGCTTTACCTTACACAAGGCCACACATAACTGACACACTGCAGTGGGATGCAAGAGGAACTTGTGCTGGCTTACTAGTTGGAAGCATAAATCACATTCAGTGTAACGAAGGTAACTTCTACTTGACCTGCTGGTAAAATAACAAGTGGACAATTCTAACAAATCCAGATCCTGATTTAGTAATCATCCTGTGTTCATTCAATATAGACAGATTTGATATTCTCACTAGCCATTCTAACGTGCACTGTGAGACCTATAGCTATGTTACGCAGGGCAATTCTATTCAAATTCCAGGCTACAGCATTCTTTGCCGTGTTTAAAAAAGACAAATAAATGCGGCAGTATAACTCTTCCAAATACACTTTTCCAAGAGTTGCATTATCCTAGTGAGCCAAACAATGCCATGTTTATTGACAATTGCAGAGGTGGTGGTTGGGGTGGGGGTGGGCAACAAGTGACATGAGAAGTGGATACTTTAATACGACTTAAATCAAAATTAGGAATCACTAAGATTTGTCCAGCATAGCTCCAGGTTACATTCTTACAAATGTCATGACAGACATGTGATTTATTCTTCGTTACCAAAGATGAGATAAGGGAGTTATTAAACTATGAATGTCACCAAAAGGTTCCTACACCTTTTGAAAACATTCCACCCGATTGCAGGATATAGTACGGACAGCGTACCTGCCACAGAGATTTTGCCATGTCTTCTTGTAGCTCAAAATTCCTCAACACTAATCATTTGCAGCACACAATCCCCTTTATGTCACTATGAAGATCCCAGAGTGTGTCCAGTAGCTTAAAAATTCCACCCATGCATTTCATTTTACTTGTCAAAGCCCAATTACAACTGTGGGTGCTGGAAATTTAAAATTAAACAGAAAATGTCTTGGGGGGGGGGGGGAAGGAAAAAAAATAATCAGATCAGTCAATATTTGTGGAAAGGGAAACAAGAAGTTAACAGTTGTTCACACAATGTGAATTAACAACTCTGTTTCGTGCATTTTCTTCCTTTTAACCGTACTCTTCCAAAACCAGTTGTCACATTATTCAGGCGTAAATGATGATACTCAACATGAACGACTTGCTAGGTCCATTTTCACTTATTTTGCTGACTTTACAATTTGTGTTTTTTCTTTTAGGAAATAATCCCTTTAGCAAGATGCTCGAGTAAACTCTACATCACGCATAATGCAGGTATATAAATAATCTGGCTGTGCGGGAGGCCAGATCAACTTGGTAAATAAAGCATGTTTAAGTTTCAATAAAGAAATTTGATCTCCAAAAGCTTGAGAAAACCCAGTAATCGGACACCGCAAAGGTAGAATTTCTTATTCAGACACCGATGTTACCCTGCATAAGATACACTTGAAAAAACGAATGAAAACTTTTAAATGAATGAATAAAGGGTGCACAACTCTTAAAGCATGGGTTTTCAACTCCCTCCCTCGACCTCCATCTGTTTGCCAACCTTGTCTCTCCCACAAGATGTGCTACTTTTGCACTCGTGAAGTGAGCCAATGTTTGATTTTGAGGTGAGCGATGTGAGCAGGGGGTTTAACTGCAAGTTGATCTCCCCTCCCCTCCCCTCAACAATGTAGTGCTGACTTTGATCGCTTGAACGTTTTCCTACTCATTATCTCCCGCAAGTATTTTACTGGCCATTTGGGCGTACTGTTTTGTTCAGCTCTCTAACCTTCAACAAGAAACCCTTTCTGGTGCATATTTCAACCGAGAATTCTGGACGGCGCAGGCTGCAAGGACGGGTTTTGTGCCAACAAATCTAAACATAGCATGTGCCACATTTCATTAACACTGTCCCGGACAGTGAAGAGGTGGACAAGGTTTTAGTCAATTGGAGCGGTGGAATTTTACTTCTGGATCTGAGATGTGAACCAAATTTGACAAGACAGGCCAGCCCCAATGTGGACACTATTTATTAAAGGGTTCATTTAGGACTTTCCCCATACATTGGCACAAAAACCATTGCGAGTCCTGTAATGTAATATTGCACTAGAAATCACATGGAGTTTTAATATCAATCCTTTTCCCCAAATCCATCGTTTAATCTGTGCTACGACCACACTCCCACTGACCTATTCCTGAGCCAAAGATGACCGTTGACCATTATAATGTTAGCTGTTGTTCAGGATTGCATCCCAATTTTTTGTTTATGATATCAGATTCAATCTGCAGATGGTTTTGCTGGTGTGTGCCGCGTGCAATGTTGCTCAAGTCCATTTGCGATAGCTCTAACCCGGACAAACTGAACATGCAATCCTCCAGTCTTTTCACAGCTAGATTTCAGTCACTTTATTTTGCCCGTGCAATACCAGTTTGCAAACACACTTCTCCTCCACAATGCCCCCCCCCCAAAGACAATACACCCTGCACGCATCATTTTGTCACACCGCTCTGCACACCCGTGCCAGCTTTCCAAAGTAATCTAGGATACGCGCACGTCACTGTACACTTTTTGTTTTTTTGGTTTACCTTCAAACACTTGGGCCTTGAGATCAAACACTGCAAGAAACAAAGCCAAAGCTTGATTTTAAAAACACTAGTCACCTGATTAAATATCCTGGTCAGAATTATAAAAATATTACTTGCTTGAACTGATCCCGTACTTTAAAAAAAAACCATTTCCACCTCTTTGGAGGAATGCAAACCACCCCCCTCCCCAGCTGCCCCCCCCCCCCCTCCCTCCAGTACTCACCTTCATCTTTCACAAGGGCATTTACTCATTCTAAAAATGGTTCTCTCTGTATTCCCTTGGCAAACAACCATGAACACCAGGTTTACCTGACTAGGTGGTGGCGGGAAACGAAAGCAGCAGGATTATAATCCACCCCTTTGCCCCCTTTCTTTAAAATGGCCACCCAACATCCATTGGAGAAAACAGCCCTACACTTGAAGGTAGACACAAAATGCTGGAGGAACTCAGCGGGTAAGGCAGCATCTAGGGAGAGAAGGAACAGGTGACGTTTCGGTTCTCGACCTGAAACGTTACCCGTCCCTTCTCGCCAGAGACGCTGCCTCACCCGCTGAGTTACACCAGCATTTTGTGTCGACCTTCGATTTTACCAGCATCTGCAGTCCTTTCTTACACTGCAGGTACACTTGGGCCGTTGCAGAGAGCTGACGTATTATACAAGCCTTTCTAGCTTGTATACCACATCAAATAGTGCGTTGACTCACAGAACCAGTGTGGGGGGGGGGGGGGATTCAGCCACATAATCAGTGACAAAATGGAGAGAGTCCCAGGCAATCATTTCAATTGGGCCAATTTCAGGA
This sequence comes from Amblyraja radiata, assembly GCF_010909765.2. Lineage (NCBI taxonomy): Eukaryota > Metazoa > Chordata > Chondrichthyes > Rajiformes > Rajidae > Amblyraja > Amblyraja radiata. Next base: position 29,150,492 of record NC_045986.1, on the reverse strand, counting down.
ATACCAGAGTTTAGAACAAGGCAGTGCACTGACACGTCAGTGTGCGCGAAAATATCTCATCGATTTACCAACAACCAAAACCTGAGAGGAAGCTATGCAGGAAAAAATATATAGATATTAGTTTGGGATTTAACACAATTGCCCGGGTATAACTGAATATTGTCCTTTAAAATACTTCTACGGACCGAAAATCTTGCAGTTTTTAAAACTATGACCACTAGTAGCATTTGAAGCCTAGTCAACCTCAGACCAAATCAATTGTGCTGAGTTAGACACCCCAGTCAAATACACTGATAGCTGTTACGCTGCAAGGCTGGCTACTACGCTAGCAGCTGTTTAGGAGTGAGACAGCTCATTTTCTTTTCCTTCCCCCCCCCCCCCCCCTCCCACCCACGAAGCACTGGCTGAAAAATGTACCAGACTTCATTCATCTCGTCCACATTCTCCCTCCCCCCCCCCCCCCAACACAAAGCAGATTTTTGTTCGCAGGCACATACACAGAATGTACATATACACAAATACATACACGTGCGCACATGTGCGCGCGAACACGAGACACGTGGCTGCATCAGCTTGCGTGCGAGCCACAACGGAAAACAAAAACACACACGTGCCCTTTTAACGTTAGATGGATCTAGAAACAGTTTTCCTCAAATCGTAGAAAATAAAGGCAACGCCTTGGAAACAAAAAAAACCATTAAGAGTATGTACTAGTGATGGGCCATAACTGCAACGCCTTGCCTTACTTAGTGTCTTACAGCAGGGCGCAGACTGCACACAAGCACTAGAACGGAGCCAAAGTACCAGAGCCATAGGTTCCACTAATTGACCTCAAAGCCTTCCAACTTTCCCCGAGGAACATTGATTTTAATTGGAACCATCTCATTTCCCTTCTTATAAAGTTTCCATTTATTTCTGTCCCTCTCGCTTTCCTCCTCCACACAAAACCAGGGAGGTTTTCAGACAGAGCACCTCTGAAGACCTGCCCAGTTTCCGCTGACGTTACTGCCCTCCGCTGAACGGCGATAGGAGCGGCACTAACTGTCAGCATGGCCCGTGCCATAACATCCTCTTTTTTTTAAAAGAAAAAAGAAAAAGATTTTCTACTACTGCAAGTTATACCTATCCTGCAGGTTGTATCAAAAAACCAACACACATAAAGCATGGCTGGTGAATTTGAGCATAAGGCAGTGTTGGAATAAGATCACATGACTACAACGTAATGCACTAGACACCTCCAGTGCTACTCCAGCGGGCCATATTTTAATCTCACCATTGCATATGTTTTCGATGCAAAACTAAAACCCAATGGTCAGCTGGAATTTCGATGCATCAGTTAACCACCCTCGGGCGTGAGATATTGTAACATTCATGGCCTCTGTTAGAGCTACTCTCTTTTCCTCACTCCCCCCCCCCCCCCCCTCCCCTCCTCACCCTGCGACCAGTTTTCCGTCACATAACGGACGTGCTCTCCTACTCTTGAAGGGAGGACAAGTATCTGACAGGAACCAGGTCACCGACAGAAGCCGTGACCCATAGTGCATCTCCTGGTTCGCTGTGCCAAACAGCCCAAGCCGGCAGTCCACAATCCGTTTGTGGACCACTTCATCTTCCTGTCCCGTTTTCTCTAGTTAGATGTTTTGAAGACATTTTATTTCATATACGACCTACAATAAATAACTTTTAAAATGGGTGCATTTCTGATGGTGGTTTTTAAAAAAAAAAAAACATAAATCGCCTAGCAAGGTATGTAACCTTGGGCAACTATTCTGCACTAATGGATCAGATGGGAAGAGACCAAAATAATTCTTTGAAGCGTAGTACGAAAAAAAAACATAGCACCCATCACTAATACATAGTCAAATTCTTTTCTGAAATTAAAAGATAAACTATTGAACATTCTGAAACAGTATTATTGCTGGAGCAGATTTTCTGATTAGAAATGGCACACAATATATTCTTGGCCAGTCTGATTGCAAGAAACCTCCCCTTCATGGTTTCGTTGAAGAGCTCACAGCAGTGTGCCAACCACAGTGGGCGGGACAGGGGTATCACAGTGCACGAGGAGAAAGGTCACAGTGGGCGGAGCAAAGGGGATCACAGTGTAAGGAGCAGAGCAGGTCCTCTGCTTGAGTCCGTTCTCTCTGTCCAACACTGCACGCTCAGTCATGGAGAGCTCCGTTTTACAAAGCGGCTCGCTGGCGCACGTTTTATCTGCGTTGCTTGAAGCCTTGTGTGCCGTCAGGACCCAGGGGCTGGCGGATTATACTGCTCTGCTGCCGGTTCTCATCCAGCTGGGTGATCCTGGTTGGCCTGGAAAGCAAAGATTTACACTTTAGGGTTGTTAGTGCTAATATTGTTCTTCACAAGTTATAGGAGTAGAATTAGGACGTTCGGTCCATTGAGTCCACTCCGCCATTCAATCATGGCTGATCTCTGCCTCCCAATCCCATTTTCCTGCCTTCTCCCCATAACCCTCGACACCCATTATAATCAAGAATTTGTCTAAATATCTCTGCCTTAATATCCACTGACTTGGCCTCCACAGCCCTCAGTGGCAATGAGTTCCACAGATTAACTACCCTCTGACTAAAGAAGTTCTTCCTCACCTCTTTTCTAAAAGAGCGCCCTTTAATACTGAGGCTATGACATTGGTCCTTGACTCTCCCACCAGTGGAAATATTCTATCCACATCCACTGTATCTATGCCTTTCATTATTCTGTAGGTTTCAATGAGGTACTAATTTTTTGTACACTGATACAACTAGGGTTCAGAAAACTAGATTAGACTCTCAATTTTAAGAGTAAAAACACAAAGCGCAGAATTTGTGTAAAATCTTAACAGTTCAATAATTGAGGATGGAGTAAAGACTGATAATTGAAAAACACTCATTTTTAAACATTCATTTTCATGATTTTGACAGGACCAGTATTTATTTCCCATCCATCATTGCCCCCGAGAAGGTAGTGATGAAGAGTTGTAGTAATGGTGCTTCCATGGGGGACAGTTTCATGATTTACACCCAACGATGAAGGAGGTGGCGCAGTGGTAGAGTTGCTGCATCTCAGCGGCAGGGACCCGGGTTAGATCCTGACTATGGGTGCTTGTCTGTATGGAGTTTGCATATTCTCCCTGCGGACTTGGTGGGCCGAAGGGCCTGTTTCCGCGCTGTACCTTTAAACTAAGCTATTTCTGTACACCTGCTAATCGGGGATGTGGGCATGGCAATACTTTACTAGAGTGTTTGCAAGAAAAGATTTTCACTGTGCGTTTGCCAGTGACAATATAACAACGATATACGACTAACGGCTGAACTGTGCAGAGTTTGACACTGGCAGGCTAAGGGATGCTCTAAATGGTTGCCGTTTACTTGTCGGGGTTGGCTTTATCCTCCTCTTCAGGACTCGCACTGCCGAGGATCCTCTTGCGTGCCTCCGCATATTCAGCTTCTCTCTGAGCCAGTGACTTGACCTGCGGCAGGGGCCTGGTGGCAGAGAGCGGCGTGTTCACCACTCCGTTACTCGTCGGTCTCTTCAGGATGCGGATTTGTGGGGTGCAGGGCGTCGGGTGCAAGTCGTCCTGGATGACGATGGGAACTTTAGATGCCAGCTTCGGTTTCCTGTTTAAATATGAAAACAAAAAGCATGCAGATTTATTTACCCCGTTCAAACGCATCGTGAAATGCGACAAGTGCGCCAGGAGAGTCGGCGGAGGCAATAGTTACGGCCCGCGGGCGGCCGGCCGGAGCGCAGGGAAGGGTTGACGGCTGCAGGCGACGCCCTGCACCCCACACAGCCCTGGAATCATCCGAAGAAGCTGTGTGGGCTGGTGGTGGCGGTGAATGTTGTAGATCCAGCCTGGAAGCAGTCAGGCGTAGGAAGGAACTGCAGATGCTGGTTTACACCGAAGTTAGACACACACACACACACAATGCTGGCGTAAACATAGAAAATAGGTGCAGGATTAGGCCATTCAATGTGATCATGGCTGATCATCCAACTCAGTATCCCGTACCTGCCCTCTCTCCATATCCCCTGATCCCTTTAGCCACAAGGGCCACTATTTAACTCCCTCTTAAATATAGCCAATGAACCGGCCTCAGCTACTTTCTGAGGCAGAGAATTTCACAGATTCACCACTCTGTGTGAATTTTTTTTTCCCTCATCTCGGTCCTAAAAGACTTCCCCCTTATCATTAACTGTGACCCCTTGTTCTGGACATCCCCAACATCGGGAACAATCTTCTTGCATCTAGCCTGGCCAACCCCTTAGGAATAACTCAGCGGGACAGGCGGGCTGCATCTCAGGAAAGAAGGAATGGGTGACGTTTCGGGTCGAGACCCTTCTTCTGACATTCATGGTGGCGTCGGCAGCCATGGCTGATCAAGAATCAAGTGTAACAGAACCTGCCAACTTGATCACATCTAGAAATAAATGCTGCGGTAACAAAGCAAACGCAACACGCAAAGAACCGGTCAATGCTGCCACCACTGCCCTTATTATCAAAATGCTTATTATCAAAATACCCTTGAAGGGTCTCGCCTATTTCCTTCGCTCCATAGATGCTGCCTCACCCGCTGAGTTTCTCCAGCAATTTTGTCTACCCTGGCTAAATAAATGACATTTTGAGGTAACAAAGGCAAGGTGGAGTTGCTGAATCAGGCAGGCTGAGGCATCGATTCAGAACAGCCTTGTTCTATGTCCACCTTTCTCGTTTTTGTTGCCTCAATACAAATCAAAGAGAACGGTATGGTGACACCAAATAACTCCAAGATGAGGTTTAGAGAAGGAGGCTTTCTCGAGCCTGAAGAAGGGTCTCGGCCCGCAGCTTCACCCAAACCCTCTCCAGAGATGCTGCTTGACCCGCTGAGTTTCTCCAGCATTTTGTGTCTCCCCAGGCTTTCTTTACAACTGTCTGTTTCCCATTTTATTTTAATGCTGCTATTTATACCACTGCCTCCGTTTATCTGATTCTGAAACTCATCCAAGTCTGTTGCTGACACCCATTACATTTTTATCTCCAACCAAACTGCAGTGACTCGCTTTGTGATTATAGACAGAAAATGACCCCAGCCCATCCATCTACAACCCTGATTTAAACTGGAAGTCCCTCTGAATGTCCCACACAGTCACTACTCAAACACACGTCGAGCAGCAAATCTTTCATTCTAGCTGACCTCGCACTTATACCACCAAGGAACGATCTAGCAGCCAAACACAATGCTCTTTTAATTTCTGGTTCCCAAGGGATCAACAGAACCCTCGGAATATATGTTTAAGAAGGAACTGCAGATGCTGGAACAATCGAAGGCAGACAAAAACCTTCTTCAGTTTGAAGAAGGGTCTCGACCCAAAACGTCACCCATTCCTTTGCTCCATAGATGCTGCCTCACCCGTTGAGTTTCTCCAGCATTTTTATCTACATCGTAATATATTCACACAATGCCAATGTATCCTTATTTACCAATTTATTTGTTATAGGAATAACCCGCTGAGTTACTCCAGCATTTTGTGTCTACCTTCGATTTTTACCAGCATCTGCAGTTCCTTCTTACACACTTGATTTTCAACAAAGATATTTCTGTGTAGGAAAGAACAGCAGTTTTGGGTTAAAGGCTATAAAAGCTGGGCCAGATTGTGTAAGAACTCTTTTGTACACTGACGTAGTTTCACAAAACTCTTCACATCAAAAACAACACCAATGCAGCGTAAATAATAATTTAATCACAGTCTATGCAAATCTTCAAAGCATAAAATCCTAGAACGTGCAGTATAAACATGTCGGACGCGTTACTGTCTCAAACTGGGCCAAAAGATACTTGCCTCAATGTCAACATGGATGTGACGGAAGAAGATATTTGTGAAGGATTTAATTAACCCTCGCTGCCCACAGACCTTTATCAGTGAAAGAGCATGCGTAAAAACCACAATTCAGATAACCACCAGAACCTGCTGATATCCAACTTGCATCAGACTATAGACACAAAAAGCTGGAGTAACTTAGCGAGTCAGACAGCACCTCTGGGGAAAAGGAATAGGTGACGTTTCAGGCCAAGACACTTGCATCAGACTATCACAAGACAGAAAAAACCCAGTGGATTTCCCCCAAGGATCTAAATTGAAGAACCTGAATCAGATTTTCCTATCGCTTCATCTTGTGGTAACAAGAGCTGGGGTTTACCACCAAATCTTGACAACCATTCATTTGAGCTTCAAAAAATAAATGTCAACAGCAAAAATCATTGCCCTTAAGCCCGATCCCATCACCTTGACGAAAGTTTCCAGTGACCACACAACGGAACTTCAACTTTTCAGTTCTTCCCACACAGAGGAAGAAGAGTCAAGGTGCGGCGACAAAGATATGATGCAGATAATAATCCTAAACACTATTGTGACGTGCCACCAATTGAACATTAATTTACACCCCAAGCCAGCTTACAGACAAAGTATTTCTGAATGGTCAAGTTATAATGCAAGAAACATGAATGCCGATTGAGTGGAGCAAGTTTGCACAAAATACAGTGTCATGACCACCAATAGTTAACATCACAAAAGCAAATAGAGATAAACATTGGAGATAGATAAAAATGTTGGAGAAACTCAGCGGGTGAGGCAGCATCTATGGAGCAAAGGAAATAGGCGACGTTTCGGGTCGAGAACCTTCTTCAGACTAAACATTGGAGTGGTCACAACGAGAGCACGTGTTCTTTAGAGCAAGGTCATAAGGCCACAAGTGATAGCAGCAGAATTAGGCCATTCAGCCCATCAAGTCTACTCCACCATTCAATCATGGCTGATCTATCTCTCCCTCCTAACCGTATTCTCCTGCCTTCTCTCCGTAATCCCTGGCACCCAGTGGTGCCATGAAATTCTCTTTCCTGTTCAACTGAGGACAGGGGACCTCAGCTTAATGCCTCAGCTCCCCAAAATGGCACTGCTAACAAAGCAGCAGCCCCTCATCGACACACCGATATATCAGCCAAGACATTGATGTTCAAGTCTCTAGAAAAGCACTTAAACTACACAGCCTTCCCACGCAGATGACAATGGCACTAACTGAACCTGGGTTTCTCACCCAAAGATTAGGATTTAAATTGGTGAACAGCAAAGACAAACAATATTAGGAAGAGTAGTTTAGAAAATACAAATGAGAACCAAGTTCTTAAGGGGTTGGACAGGCTATTTGCAAGAAGATTGTTCCCGATATTGGGGAAGTGCAGAACAAGGGGTCACAGTTTAAGGATAATGTGGAAGTCTTTTAGGACCGAGATGAGATTTTTTTTTCACAGAGAGTGGTGAATCTGTGGAATTCTCTGCCACAGAAAGTAGTTGAGGCCAGTTCATTGGCTATATTTAAGAGGGAATTAGATGTGGCCCTTGTGGCTAAAGAGATCAGGGGGTATGGAGAGAAGGCAGGTACAGGATACTGAGTTGGATGATCAGCCATGATCATATTGAATGGCTCGAAGGGCCAAATGGCCTACTCCTGCACCTATTTTCTATGTTTCTAAGTGACATAGCAGAGATTAAAAACACTTACATCTTTGAACTAGCTACTGCCTGGGTAAATGTAAGATGTTAGACAAGTCTTAAAAAGCAGAATAGATTGTTGTTCAAGAAAAGATATGGCACAGTAGTAGAGTTGCTGCCTTATAGCGCCAGAGACCTGGGTTCGACCCTGAGCAAGGGTTCTGTCTGTACGGAGTTTGTACATTCCACACGTGACCTGCGTGGGTTTTCTCCGGGGGGGTTTTCGGTTTCCTCCCACGCTGCAAAGTTGTAGAGAGGTTTGTAGGTTAAATGACTTTGGTAAAATTGTAAATTGTTCCGAATGTGTTTAGGATTGTGTTAGTATGCGAGGATCGCTGGTGGGCGCGGACTGGGTGGGCTGGAGGGCCTGTTTCAGCGCTGTATCTCCAAACTAAACTAATATAAGTGCTACGTTCAAGAAGGAACTGCAGATGCTGGAAAAATCGAAGGTAGACAAAATTGCTGGAGAAACCCAGCGGGTGCGGCAGCATCTATGGAGCGAAGGAAATAGGCAACGTTTCGGGACGAAACGTTGCCTATTTTCTTCGCTCCATAGATGCTGCCACACCCGCTGGGTTTCTCCAGCAATTTTGTCCACCTAATAAAAGTGCTATGGCAGCTAAGAAGAAATGATCGAGGCAGAAAGAAGCTGTTACAGGCACTTTCATAAGTTATATTCAGACAGGCGATTACTAGTCAAACCAGGAGGGGGAGCCAATAAATAATTATGAACAAGTTTAAAAAAAAAAAGTCCTTACTTTTCCTTCTGCTGGATCTTTAGCTTTGCTTCCAGCCGTCGATCGATCTCCTGCAAGAGAGGGGTGAACACAGGTGCGCAATAAAACAATGATCAATGAACACCTGGCACAAATAGATGGACATAAATGGCCGGTCAAGCAAGGAGTTGCTGGATATTAAAAAATGTTAAACCAGTCAAGCAAATACACCAAACTGAAAACAGAGCCAAGGGAACAGGAACAGGCGACTGCTAACTTAAACTGCCACCACTTATGTTGTGACCAAGATTGACACACCTACATCCAAAGGTGGGCTTCTGTGCAATAGTTTGATAGAACCATTTCAAGTGTTCAAGTGAGTTTATTGTCATGTGTCCCTGATAGGACAATGACATTCTTGCTTTGCTTCAGCACACAGAACATTGTAGGCATTTACTACAAAACAGATCAGTGTGTCCATATACCATTATATAAATATATACACACACATGAATAAATAAACTGATAAAGTGAAAATAACAGATAATGGGTTATTAATAATAATTAATAATTTGTCCGAGCCAGGTTTAATAGCCTGATGGCTGCGGGGAAGTAGCTATTCCTGAATCTGGTCGTTGCATTCTTCAGGCTGCATTTGGGATTTGGACTCATTTTAAAACAGAAAATGAAAGTGGTATTGGAGGCTGCAACAAAACCATTGAATGTTTGCTACTGGTATTGGTAAATACTGCAGATCTCCGGACTGCTGCCGGAAATCTTTGGCAGAATTCTCTCTCAACCTCACACAGCACGGACTGGACAGCAAAGATCCTAATGGAGTTTGCTGTGAAGATCCTCACCGTGCTTCATTCCAGTTGAAGTCAAGCCCTCACACACATGAGCTGCAATCAACAACTCTGCAGATGGTGTAAATGTTCCCTTAAATCACTGCTCCCAGACATAACAAAATAAAAAGAACAAACCAGGAATTACAGATGGTGGTTTACAAATAAAAGACAAAATGCTGGAGTAACTCATTGGATCAGGCAGCATCTCTGGAGAATGTGGAAAGGTAACATTTTGGGTCAGGACTCTTCTTCAGACTGATTGTGGTGGAGGAAGGGAGCTGGGAAAGGAGGGGCAGGACAAAGCCTAGCAAGTTCTAGGTGGAAATACAAGGAACAACAGATGCTGGTTTATACTAAAGGTAAGACACAAAATGCTGGAGTAAATCAGCAGGTCAAGTAGTCTCTCTGCAGAACATGAATAGGCGATGATTCCGGTCCCGAGCCAAAACATCACCTATCCATGTTCTCCAGAGATGCAGCCTAACCGGTTGACTCACTCCAGCATTTTGTACCCCTATCTTAAGAAACAGGTGGATACAGGTAGGGATAGGGGGTGGAGTGGGCGTGCACACGTGCGTGTCTGTCTGTGTGACTTTCAATGAATGAATAGCACCTCATATTTTGCTTGGGCAGTTTACACCCCAGTGGTATGAACACTGACCTCCAATTTCAGATAGTCCTTGCTTTCTCCCTCCTTCCCCTGCCCAGCTGATGGTCTGCATCCCAGGCCACTATTGAGCCGCCTTCCCCGTTTTACTTTTTCGCCAGAGAGAGATGAACAATTTTGCACTAGTGGAAACATCCTCTCCACATCCACACCTATTATCACTCGATTATCAAACACCACCAGAATAAATCGACTAGCTATTCATCCAATAGCCATTTCAGAATCTTACTGCATGGAAACTATCCATCAAATGTGTTCAACAGCAGTCACTGCACTTTGAGTCATTTCAAGTCACCCAATTCTATAAAATGCATCGTTTTGCAACTGTAATAAAATATTGCTCTCTCATCAATTCTCTTACACGTCGAGAAATAATAAAAGAAAAATAATGGCTAAGGAGTGGTGCTCTCGCTCTCTTTTTATAATGACATTTCAGTTCTATTTTTATGGAAACTATTATGATCAATGCTCCATTCAATGTCTGTGAAGAAATCAAAGGATGTGCTATAATAAAAAGGCAATACTGTAGTCACAAAATGTTTGAATCGGTGCCAAAGTTGCAAGCATCTCTGGATAGAACAAATAAAGTATAGGTGTAAATGCCCAAAACTTTAAACTGCCACATTTATTTTAAAGTATTTTCAACTTCACTAAGTTGTTTTATATTATAACCAGCCTTCAACTTCTGCAGATATTGTTTCTGTAAAACTTGGAGAATACAACGACAAACTCTTCCAGAGCCCTTATGAGAATAATCAATGTACAGAAAGAATAAAACTGAATGTCTTGCAAACAAGCAAAATAGATCATGTTGAGTTTAGGATCACGTGTATCGAGGTACAGTGAAAAGCTTATGTTGCGTGCTAACCAGTCCATTTTTTCTTGCAACCGGTAGGATTGTGCTGCAGGAAACCATGAAGCCACAAAGCTTGCACTATAGTTATTGATATTCAAACATAAATGGAGTAATATCAATAATGCCTTTAATCAAGTAGGTTAATTGGCTTGGCAAATGTAAATATTGTCCCCAGTGGATGTAGGATCGTGTTAATGTGCGGGATTGCTGGTCGGTGCCGACCCAGTGGGCTGAAGGGCCTGTTTCCACGCTATATCTTTAAACTAAACTAAAGTAGGTTTTATCCATTTTAAAGCTGGTCACTTTGTCAAGATGTCAGGGTATCAATGAAGAGGAGCGCACACTGCCAAACGATGTAAATGGATGCTATGATCGCCGTTGAAAGGACCTGTGAACCCAGTTGTCATGTCCCAAACGGTCTGGTGTAAAAATATTTCACCTGTGAAAATTCTCTTAAATGTCCAGGGTTCTTGAATATGACGTTATAACATACACTGTCATACTCAATATATTCTCTTCATTCTAATTCATTTTCTAGCCTTTTCATTTACTTCCACACTTGTGTGACATCCTGCCTCATATCTCTTCGCCATTCACTCAAGCTCTTCAATTTAGAAAGTACACTGGTACTAGTTCATACATGATAGGAGCAGAATTAGGCCATTCGACCTATCAAGTCTACTCTGCCATTCAATCATGGCTGATCTATCTATTAGTAAGATCTGCTGAAATATCTTCTGGACATGAACAATTGCACAGACTTCAGCAGCAAGATACGAGAGGGCACTGTACTACAAAACAAATTAAAGTTATTACATGACACTGAATATGTGGAAAAGGCTAATTTGTTTCAGAACTCAAGCAATAGGTGTCGATTTGCTATCAGCTAAATTACATAAAGTTTACAATGTTTAAACACCCAAACTCACCGCTGTCCTGACCCAAACAGCAGAACTTAAACCATTATTTACATACGAGATGCCCGGCTTTCTATTTTAGCTATACTAACTGGGGTGAATTATTGTACTACCCTCACCTTACCCCAGGAAAGTGTCCGTCTAGTGCTGGGAGTTGCCGGCAAAGTGCGCGCCTAATTACATTATATTATATTACATATTACCTCCATTGGCCTGGAATCCGCTTCACTCGCTTCCAATGCCTTTTCTGGTTATGTGTAAGAAGGAACTGCAGATGCTGGTTTCGGGGCATTTACTCTTCTCCCTCCCGTTGGCAGCACACACACGCTCTCCAGTGAGAAGGCGGTGACTGCGAGCCTGTGTCCAGGCCTTGGGGCTTTGCTCCTTCCCTCCCTCGCCCTCCCCTCACTCCTTTACTCCTCTCTCCCCCCCCTCACTCCTCTACCTCCTCCACACCGCTGCCTGCCCGCTGGGCCGGGCCTCCCCACACTCATGGCCCCGACCCTTTTAACTGTTGCACACAGACACGCCGCTCCTGCCCAACTCCTGGCCCTCGCCCCGTAGTTTAACCGCCTCCACAGAGGGAGGGGAGAGGGGAGCTGGAGCCGCGGTCTCCCCGTGGCCTGGCCTCCCGCCCCGTGCCGTGCCAGCCCCACGCTGCTTACCCCGCTGTCGGCCGCTTCCTCCCAATTATCCGCGATTTCCTCATCTTCCATTTTAGCCGCTCACCTCCCTGGGCCCCGCCGCCGGCCGAACAGCGCATGCGCCGGCTCCCTCCCTCCCACCCGCACGCAGGCGCAGACGGCGCCAAAGTGCCGCCCAGGTGCCCGGGGATCTCCCGCATGCGCAGTCGCGTCTTAGCTCAGCGGGCCGTGACGTAATGGCGGGAGGGGCCGGGGTCTCCCGCATGCGCAGTCGTGCCCGCCTCAACGTGAAGGGGCGGAGCTAGTGAACTCCCATGACGTTGAGGGGGCGGGGATTAAAAAAGCCGGCGGTCTCCCGCATGCGCAGTCGTGCCCGCCTCACCGTGAAGGGGCGGAGCTAGTAATCTCCCATGACGTTGAGGGGGCGGGGGGAAGCCGGCGGTCTCCCGCATGCGCAGTTCCGTCCCCGTTTAGCGGGGCCGTGACGTTGTGGGGGGAGGGGTCCCGATGTACGCGCACGCGCACGCGCACTGACGGCGGCGGCGGCGGGGAGCCCCGGCCATAGCAATCGATCCGTGAGCGGCAAGATGGCGACGGCGCCCAGCTAGCCCGAAGCAGCGGCACGGCGAGCGCCGCCCACCTCGATAGCAGGCCCGAGAGAGGGCGGGGAGAACCGAGTCGGGCCGAGCCGGGACAGCCAGCACCACACGGGCCGCGGTGGGAGCAGGTGAGAGGGGGCGGCGTGGAGCGGAGCGGCCGGCGGGTGTGAGGCGGGAGCGGGGCCGGGGCTGGGCCGGGGAAGCGCGGACACCGCCGCCCGCCCGCCATCACTGCGAGGAGGCTGGTCCTCCAGGCGCCTCAAACAACACGCAGAGCCATGGATGCAGAGCGGCTCAATGGAGCACAGAGACTCCAATACACTGATCACTGGCTGGATCTTTGGTGATCAGTTTGGAGGCAGCAGCACTGGACAGCGCTGGGCCAGTGGGAGGAGAAGCTCTGGGGCAGAGGAAGAGCACTGGGGCAGAGGGCAGCTCTGGGGCAGAGGGAGGGGGCACTGGGGGAGTGGGAGGGGAAACACTGGGGTCCACAGACATCTGATCGCAGGAGACAATTGTTGTGCCTTCCACCACAGTGATGAATGCTGTGGTGGATGTTTGTGTTACATTTTTATTGTGTTTTTGGATGTTCGTTTTCATTGTACCGCTGCTGGCAAATTAATTTCACTTGCACTTTATGCACAGAATAAAACTGATTGTATTGTAAACAGGGAAGACAGACACAAAGTGCTGGAACTCACCGGGACAAGCAGCATCTCTGGAGAGAAGGAATGGGTGACGTTTCAGGTCGAGATCCTTCTTCAGACTGAGAGTCAGGGGGACAGGGAGACACAGAGACACGGAAGAGCAAAGTGTGAAAAGGACAGATCAAAGCAGATGTTGTTAAGGAAAGTGTAGATACAAAATGCTGGAGTAACTCCATTATTTAGTGTCTGTATTTGGTGTAAACCAGCATCTGCAGTTCCTTCCGACACATCGTGGAAATGTAGACACAAAAAGCTGGAGTAAGTCCAAATGTGCCAATATGTCAAGTCAACTTTATTTGTCACATACACATACAAGATGTACAGTGAAATGAAAGTGGCAATGCTTGTGGGATTGTGTAAAACGACAGAACAGAACCAAACTAGTATTTACATTAAAAAATGAAGACACAACAGTATTTACGCCCTACGGTACACACAAATGCTGGAGAAACTCAGCGGGTGCAGCAGCATCTATGGAGTAAAGGAAATAGGCAACGTTTCGGGCCGAAACCCTTCTTCAGACTGATGTACGCCCTGGTGGGATCAGAGTTTACAGAAACTCCCTCATCCTCTCTGTTTTTGCTGTGTGACAGCGGAGGCGCTTGAAGATCTTGCTTCATGATCTTGCTGGCTCTGGATCTGCACCTCCTGGTGTATAGGTCCTGCATGGGGGGTAGTGTAGTTCCCTTGGTGTATTCGGCCGAACGCACTACTCTCTGCAGAGCCTTCCTGTCCTGTCAAGATGCTGCATTCTGGACCGCGGATTGTGCAATGTGTTTCCTGCTGAAGAGTGTTTGGTCAATAATAACAACTCTACCTTCAGAGCCACTAAAGTGATTGAGAAAATATATTTTTAACAGTTTGGAAACTTGACACAAACCATTTAAAAACGTTTTAGGAAGGAACTGCAGATGCTGGTTCATACCAAAGATAGACACAAAGTGATGGAGAAGCTCAGCAGGTCAGGCAGCATTTCTGGAGAACATGGATAGGTGATGTTTTGGGTTGGGACCCTTCTTCAGACTGATTGTGGGGAGGGGGGGGGGGGGTAAGCAAGCTGGAAGAGAGGAGGAAGGACACAAAGTGCTGGAGTAACTCTGGGTCAGGCAGTATCTCTGGAGAGAAAGGATGGGTGATGTTCAGAAATGCTGCCTGTCCCGCTGAGTTACTCCAGCTTTTTGTGTCTGTAGTCAGTTGATGATATATGAGCAGGCTCAATCCATAAAATACGAAGTCAGGGCAGGACTTTGCAGACAAAATGTGTAGGAAGGAACTGCATATGCTGGTTTAAACTGAAAATGGACACAAAATGCTGGAGTAACTCAGCAGGACAGGCAGCATCTCTGGATAGATTCGGGTCTCTGGACGTTTCGGGTAGGGTCTGAGAAGGGTCTCGACCCAAAACATCATCCATTCCTTCTCTCCAGAGATGCTGCCTGTCCCGCTGAGTTACTCCAGCATCTTGCGTCTGTCTTCAGGACTTTGGCCAGTGGATGTCAAAGTGTCACAACGTATCTATGAACAGAAACAGAATAACACTGTGAAATATTTGGGGCAGAATCTCCATTATAATCCATATAAGAAACTGATGCAGGGACAAGGAACTGCAGATACGGCAATATTGGACAAAAGCCAAACTGCTGGAGGAACTCAGGCTGAAGAAGGGTCCCAACCCTAAACACGGTCTGTCCATTCCCTACACGGACGCCAACAAACTCGTCATACGTTAACCCACTAATTCCTGGGATCATTCTTGTAAACCTCCTCTCCAGAGTCAACACATCCTTGCTCAGATATCGTGCCCAAATTGCTCACAATATTCCAAACGCGGCCTTATAGAGCCTCAGTATTACATCCCTGTTCTTGTATACACGCCCTCTTGAAATAATTGCCAGAAATGAGTTTACTTTCTTTACTACTGACCCCATTCTCTTGCCTTCACCCCATAACCCTTGACACCAGAATCTGTCAATCTCTGCCTTAAAAATATCAATTGACTTGGCCCCCACAGCAGTCTGTGGCAATGAATTCCACAGATTCACCACCCCCTGACTAAAGAATGCTGTAATATAATCCAGTACAAATGGTGACCACACATCCAGAGTATTCTGCAATAAAACAGGAACTTGTATTATGACTTCAGCTGTGTCTGAAGAAGGGTCTCGACCTGAATCGTCACCCATTCCTTCTCTCCAGAGATGCTGCCTACCCCGCTGAGTTGCAGTACTCCAGCATTTCCTGGCTGTCTTCGGTGTAAACCAGCATCAAGGATAAGGGGGAAGTCTTTTAGGACCGAGATGAGAAAAACATTTTTCACACAGAGAGTGGTGAATCTGTGGAATTCTCTGCCACAGAAGGTAGTCGAGGCCAGTTCATTGGCTATATTTAAGAGGGAGTTAGATGTGGCCCTTGTGGCTAAAGGGATCAAGGGGTATGGAGAGAAGGCAGGTACAGGATACTGAGTTGGATGATCAGCCATGATCATATTTAATGGCGGTGCAGGCTCGAAGGGCCGAATGGCCTACTCCTGCACCTATTTTCTATGTTTCTATCTGCGGTTCCTTCCTGCACAGTGTGACTTCAGCTGATGTGTTTGTTGTGCTCTGTCCTCTGGCTCGATAGGGATGGATTTTCCTCAGCACAGTCGCCAGGTTCTGGAGCAGCTGAACCAACAGAGGCACCTGGGGCTGCTGTGTGACTGCACCTTTGTCGTGGACGGCATTGACTTCAAGGCTCACAAGGCGGTGCTGGCAGCGTGTAGCGAGTATTTCAGAACCTTGTTCCTGGATCAGAAGGATGTGGTTCACTTGGACATCAGCAACGCGGCCGGTAAATAATCTCTCTTCAACAGCACGGGGAGAAGGCAGGAGAATGGGGGTCAGGAGGGAGAGATACATCAGCCATGATTAAGTGGCGGAGTGAACTTGATGGGCCGACATGCCATTCGCTTTCGCTTTGTGGATGGGAGGGAGGTGTCGGTGGTCTCGGCAGGGGGGGGGGGGGGGGACTCGCTGGAGACGGCACGCGGTGATCTGAGATACTTTCTCGCAGGTCTCGGCCAGATGTTGGAGTTCATGTACACGGCCAAGCTCAAGCTGACGGCGGCGAATGTCTTTGACGTGCAGGCAGTGGCGGGCTTCCTTCAGATGCACAATATCGTGAGCACGTGCGCAACCTTCATCGAGGGCAAGTCCTGCAGCGCGCCCGCGGCTGTCCCCAAGGTGGAGCCACCACCTCCTCCTCCTCCTCCTGCTCCTCCACCACCTGCTCCTGCTCAAGGTAAACAGGCCCTTCGGCCAACCGAGTCCGTGCTGACCAGTGATCACCCTGAACACTAACACTATCCTGCACACAGTGAGCATGCACCAAGCCAATTAACCTACAAACCTTAAGGTAGACAAAAGTGCTGGAGAAACTCAGCGGGTGCAGCAGCATCTATGGAGAGAAGCAATTGGAGACATTTCAGGGTCTCGACCCGAAAGACAACATCTATGGAGCGAAGGAATAGGTGACGTTTCGGATCGAGACCCAAAGGGTCTCGGCCCGAAACGTCGCCTATTCCTTCCAAGGTGGGTCTCGACCCGAAACGTCACCTATTTCCTTCGCTCCATAGATGCTGCTGCACCCGCTGAGTTTCTCCAGCACTTTTGTCTACTTTCGATATTCCAGCATCTGCAGTTCCTTCTTAAAAACCTGCAAACTTGTATGTCTTTGGAATGTGGGATGAAACCAGAGCACCCAGAGCAAACCCACTTGGGTTCATAAGTGATAGCAGCAGAATTAGGCCAATCAGCCCATCCAGTCTACTCCGCCATTCAATCATGGCTGACCTATCTCTCCTTCTCAACACCATTCTCCTGCCTTCTCCCCGTAACCCCCGACTATTCCGGACTAATCACGTACAAACTCCGTACAGACAGCGCCCGTAGTGACGTGAGGCAGCAACTGTACCACTGTGCCGCCCGTGCGATGAATGAAATATCCTGCTGTAACTCTATGTTCTTGCGATCACACCCCCTCTTTGCTACACAAAGCCCAATAAACCATTGACCACAATAGACAGTAGGTGCAGGAGTAGGCCATTTGGCCCCTTCGAGCATGCACAGCCATTCAATATGATCATGGCTGATCATCCAACTCGGTATCCCATCCCTGCCTTCTCTCCATACCCCCTGATCCCATTAGCCACAAGGGCCACATCTAACTCCCTCTTAAATATAGCCAATGAACTGTGGCCTCAACCACCCTTTGTGGCAGAGAATTCCAGAGTACAGACAGCGCCCGTAGTGAGAATCGAACGTCGTGTCTCGGGCGCCACAAGCGGCGTGAGGCAGCAACCGTATCGCTGCGCCACCGTGCTGCCTGTGCGATGAATCAAATATCCTGCCGCGCTCTATGTTCTTGCGATCACACCCCCCCCTTTGCGACGCGAAGCCCACTAAACCATTGACCACGTTCCCCCCCACGCCCGCGCTGTGCGATGGTGGAGAGGCGCACGCCCGAGGAGTGGGCGTGGGGAACGGGTCGATAATAATAATGGATGGGGTTTATATAGCGCCTTTCTAATACTCAAGGCGCTTTACATCGCATTATTCATTCACTCCTCAGTCACACTCGGTGGTGGTAAGCTACTTCTGTAGCCACAGCTGCCCTGGGGCAGACTGACGGAAGCGTGGCTGCCAATCTGCGCCTACGGCCCCTCCGACCACCACCAATCACTCACACACATTCACACACAGGCAAAGGTGGGTGAAGTGTCTTGCCCAAGGACACAACGACAGTATGCACTCCAAGCGGGATTCGAACCGGCTACCTTCCGGTTGCCAGCCGAACACTTAGCCCATTGTGCCATCTGTCGATGGAGTTTGGTGTCTCACTGATCACCCCCGATCCTCACACAGAGACGGAGACGCGGAGCCGCGATGAGAAGCAGGAGAGAGACGTGGCGGCTGATTCTCCGGTGAAGGAGCAGAAGGACCCAGAGGTTGAGGTGCGGGTGGAGCGGGGAGTGGAGTCAGAAGATGAGGACACGGCCGCGGAGTTCGAAGACGACGAGGATGAAGATTACAAGCCCGGTCAGTCGACTTCCTAACTGGGTGGGACACAGAAAATGCCGGAGTAACTCAGCCGGGACAGACAGCATCTATGGAGAGAAGGACTGGGTGGAGACCCTTCTTCAGACTGATGTCAGGGGAGCGGGGTGGGGAGCCCGAGAAGTGAGGAGGTTTTTTTGTGGTTAGTAAGTAAAGTTACCAGCTCCATTGGCAGTTTACACCCCAGCGGTACGAACATTGACTTCTCTAATTTCAGGTAGTCCCTCTTTCTCCTTCTTTCGCCTCCCAGCTCTCCCACAGTCCACTGTCTCCGCCTCTTCCTTTCTTCTTCCCGCCCCCCCACCCCCACATCAGTCTGAAGAAGGGTCTCGGCCCGAAACGCTGCCTATTTCCTTCGCTCCATGCAAAGAGTTGAACAATCTCCACTATAGGAAATAGGCAACGTTTCGGGCCGAAACACTTTGGGTTTCGTCCCGAAACGTTGCCTATTTCCTTCGCTCCATAGATGCTGCTGCACCCGCTGAGTTTCTCCAACATTTTTGTTCACCTTCGATTGTTCCAGCATCTGCAGCTCCTTCTTAAACTCCATTGATTAGTAAGTAAAGTAACCAAATTCCACATGTTGCCAGTGACAGTCTAACGTGGATGTGGGAAAGCTTGGCAGTGTTCAGATAGATAATAATAATAATAATGGATGGGATTTATATAGCGCCTTCTAATACTCAAGGCGCTTTACATCGCATTATTCATTCACTCCTCAGTCACACTCGGTGGTGGTAAGCTACTTCTGTAGCCACAGCTGCCCTGGGGCAGACTGACGGAAGCGTGGCTGCCAATCTGCGCCTACGGCCCCTCCGACCACCACCAATCACTCACACACATTCACACACAGGCAAAGGTGGGTGAAGTGTCTTGCCCAAGGACACAACGACAGTATGCACTCCAAGCGGGATTCGAACCGGCTACCTTTCCGGTTGCCAGCCGAACACTTAGCCCATTGTGCCATCCCTCTCTCTTGTCTCACCTCCTCTCAGCGGGGGAGTTACTGGACTCTGCGACTGCACTGCTCAACCACCCCACTGCGCTGTCTACCAGAAAGGTCTCGTCCTGAAACGTCACCCATCCATGTTCTGCATAAATGCTGCCTGACCCGCTGAGTTCCTCCAGCACTCTGTGTCCGGAGATGCATGCGCCTTCCATCTTCCACCGCCAGTGACTTAGTTTAGTTTATTGTCACAGTGACAAGCTGTTTTGTTGCGTGCCAACCAGTCAGCGGCAAGACTGTCTATGATTACAATCCAGACGTCCACAGTGGACAGATACAGGATAAACGGTTAGTACGAGATTCAGTCCAGTAAAGTCTGATTAAAGATAGTCCGAGGGTCTCCAATGAGGTAAATGGGAGATCAGGGCCACTTTCTAGCTGATGATAGGATGGTTTAATTGTCTAATAACTGACCCTGAATCTGGAGGTGTTCGTTTTCACACCTCTGTGCCTCTTGCGTGGGGGAGGGGGGGTGGGGATGGAGTGACTGGGGTGAGACTGGTCCTTGATTACGCTGCAGGCCTTGCCAGGGCAGCGTGAGGTGTGGATGGAGTGAATGGAAGGGACGTTGGTTTGTGTGACGGTCTGGGCGGCCGACGTCCACGATTCTCTGTGATTCCTTGCGGATCTTGGTTGGGGCTGTTCCCGGGCCATGCAGTGATGCATCCGGATAAAATGTGACCCATATTGTGGCGGGTGTGGCCTGACGGTTGTCAGCGGGCAAGCCCTACGCCAGGCCATCAAATGAAACATCACTGGTGGCAGAGGCTTTGGCTAAAGAGGAAAGACCCCATTTGGTCTCCCATATACCCGACTAGACAGATGCAGAGGGGGGTGGTTCTGGGATGCCAGAATGCACCGCGGAGCCTACTGGAGACGTCGTGGGTTCAATCAGCGAAACGTTGATGAAAGTAGGTGCCCACTTGATAACCCCAATGACGTGTCTGCCTAGCCTTTCTCAACATCGGAGGAGCATGGGTGAGTGCAGAAGGCTCCCATCACCATCGGGAGTAAGTTGATATTTGGCACTTTGGACTTTTAACGTCTGTGTCCTGTGTGATTGTAAACATGTGTTTGTGTTTGTCCAGGTGACGCGGTGAAAGATGCCGTGACAAAGGTGTACGGTAAACGGCGCCATATTTCCACCAGGAGAAGCACTTCAAGTGAAAGCAAAGACTGTGGTTCTGGCGAGGATCCCAAGGAAGGTACGTTCTCAGCCTGAAAAGTCACTGTCTTCTTGAGTGGGGGGGGATGCCTGTGATGAGAAAATGTTCATTTATCCAAAGCATGCGGGTGGCACAGTTAGTAGAACCCCTGCCTCAAAGCTCCAGTGACCTGCATTAATATCTGATGTTCATGAGTCAGAAGAGCAGAATTAGGCCATTCGGCCCATCAAGTCTACCCTGCCATTCAATCATGGCTGATCCTATCTTCCCTATTCTCCTGCCTTCTCCCCACAACCCCTGACACCTGTCAGATGTCTAGGCTTCCACCACATGGCGCCACGGTGGCGCAGCGGTAGAGTTGCTGCCTCACAGCGCCAGGGACCTACGTTCGATCCGGACCTTAGATACTGTCTGTGTGGAGTTTGCACACACATGTACAGATAGACTGGATTGGCCCACGTGTGTAGATGTGGTCGAATGGGAGAGGCAGCTGATGGGGTGTCGGGGGAATGAAATGAGGATTAGTGTCAAAATGGCCGCTCGATGGGCCAAAGGGCCTTGTGTCCGTGATGGTGTTGGTAAAGATTCATCCTTTTATATGCAAGTCCATCTATTTTCAAACGTTCATAAACAATAAACTGAACTAATTTAAACTAAATTAAAATTATAGGAGCAGAATTAGGCCAATCGGCCCATCTATCTTTTCCCTCTCAACCCTATTCTCCGGCTTTCTCCCCACAACCCCTGACTACTCCCGTACGAATGAGGAATCTATCAATCTCCGCTTTTAAAAATACCCACTGACTTGGCCTCCCACAGCCGTCTGTGGCAATGAGTTCCACAGATTCACCACCCTCTGGTTAAAGAAATTCTTCCTCATCTCCTTCCTAAAGGAACGTCCTTTAATTCTGAGGCTGTGACCTCTGGTCCTAGACTCTCCCGCGAGTGGAAACATCCTCTCCACATCCACTCTATTCAGGCCTTTCACTATTTTTAGTTTTGTTTATTGTCACGTGTACCGAGGTACAGTGTCAAGCTTTTGTTGCGTGCTATCCAGTAGCGGAAACACAATGCATGATTACAATCGAGCCGTCTAGCGTGTACAGATACACGATAAAGGAATAACGTTTAGTGCAAGATAAAGCCAGTAATGTCTGATCAAAGATGGTCCAAGGGTCTCCACTGAGGGTGATAGTAGTCCATGACTGCTCTAGTTGTGGTAGGGTGGTTCATTTGCCTAAAAACAGCCGGGAAGAATTTTGCAGTATGTCTTGGGTAGATTTAGAATTTAGAACCAGTTATTTTGTCTGAAGAATTCTTCAGTCTGAAGCAAGGTCTCGACCCGAAACGTCGCCCGTTCCTTCTCGCCGGAGATGCTGCCCGTCCCGCTGAGTCACTCCAGCTTTTTGCGTCTTGTTGCCAGTTATTTTCACCGTGCGTTTCAGCGCTTGCCGCGCGGGGCTAAGACGCCGCACTCAGACTGACGGTTTGTTGCTTTGCGCAGAGCCGGCGGACGACAAGGTGAAGGAGACGGACGCGGAGGAGCTGGACAACACTGACGCGGAGTTACCGGAGAACGGGGAAGATTTGCCGCGCAGCCACGGGGACAGCCACGCGCACTCGGACTACAGCGACAGGATGGACGGTGCCTCCGAGTCGGACACAACGCTGGACGATCCGGACAGCGCCAACGACACCAGGCGCCACCGCTTTGGGCCCTACATTGACCGCACAGAGTCACGGCCTTACGGGTCCATAACACACAAGTGCAAGGTAATGGCGGCCACTTGCACCAGGTAGATCCCTTCTCCCTTTAACGTAGCTTCTGGTGCCTCACCCTGGCAACCTCAGCTCCCATTCCCGTTGCTGTAGCTAGGGGAACTATCCCAACTATCCCACTCCCAAATACAGGACAAATTCCCGACAAATTCACTGTGATCATGGCTGATCATCCCCAATCAGTACCCCGTTCCTGCCTTCTCCCCATATCCCCTGACTCCGCTATTTTTAAGAGCCCTATCTAGCTCACTCTTGAAAGCATCCAGAGAACCCGCCTCCAACGCCCTTTGAGGCAGAGAATTCCACAGACTCACCACTCTCTGTGAGAAAAAGTGTTTCCTCGTCTCCGTTCTAAATGGCTTACTCCTTATTCTTAAACTGTGGCCCCTGGTTCTGGACTCCCCCAACATCGGGAACATGTTTCCTGCCTCTAGTGTGTCCAAGCCCTTAACAATCTTATATGTTTCAATAAGATATCCTCTCATCCTTCTAAATTCCAGAGTATACAAGCCCAGCTGCTCCATTCTCTCAGCATATGACAGTCCCGCCATCCCGAGAATTAACCATGTAAACCTACGCTGCACTCCCTCAATAGCAAGAATGTCCTTCCTCAAATTAGGGGACCAAAACTGCACACAATACTCCAGGTGTGGTCTCACTAGGGCTCTGCACAACTGCAGAAGGACCTCTGTAAGTTGCTGTAAATTCAGTGGTGGTGGGCCTGTTCATGCAAGACTGGGATGTTTAGATGATGAGAGATATGGATAGACAAGGGATTAGTGCAGCCATGTGGTGCAGAGATCAGATGCTGTTGTGTTTGGGGCTGAGCTCTCGGTGTGACCCACCACCTTGTCCACGCTGTGACTGCAGGACTGCGGGAAGGAGTTCACCCACACGGGCAACTACAAGCGGCACGTGCGGATCCACACCGGCGAGAAGCCCTTCTCCTGCGGGGAATGCAGCAAGGCCTTCTCCGACCCAGCCGCCTGCAAGGCCCACGAGAAAACACACAGGTACGGGCGGCCCCTTCCTGCAGCGAACGGAGTCACACAGCGCCGAAACGGGCCCTTCGGCCCGACTCATCCATGCTGTCCATGACTGTTGTGAGTGGTGTGCATGTGGTGTCGGGTGGTGAACAGTGCCGACTGGGGGTGTGGGGTTGTCCGACTGTGAACCGACCGATCACCGTGTGTGTGTGTGTGTGTGTGTGTGGGGGGGAACTGCCGGTGCTGGTTTAAACTGAAGACAGAGGCAAAAAGCTGGAGTAACTCAGCGGGGCCGGCCGCATCTTGTTGTTGTGTCCCAGAACGTCACCTGTTCCTTTTCTCCAGAGACCCACTGAGTTGCTCCAGCTTTTTGCACCTATCTTGTGCCTGAGGGGCTTAGTGTGTCTGACTGTGAAATGGTCACCCTGCGACTGTGTGTGTTGTGGGGGTCTCTGCCTGCGAGTGTGGTGTGGGGGTCTCTGTCTGTGTCTGTGTGGTGTGGGGGTCTCTGTCTGTGTCTGTGTGGTGTGGGGGTCTCTGTCTGTGTCTGTGTGGGGGTCTCTGCCTGTATCTGTGTGGTGTGGGGGTCTCTGTCTGTGTCTGTGTGGTGTGGGGGGTCTCTGCCTGTATCTATGTGGTGTGGGGGTCTGTCTGTGTCTGTGTGGTGTGGGGGTCTCTGTCTGTGTGGTGTGGAGGTCTCTGTCTGTGTGTTGTGGGGGTCTCTGCCTGCGACTGTGTGGTGTGGGGGTCTCTGCCTGCGACTGTGTGGTGTGGGGGTCTCTGTCTGTGTGGTGTGGGGGTCTCTGCCTGTGTCTGTGTGTTGTGGGGGTCTCTGTCTGTGTGTTGTGGGGGTCTCTGTCTGTGTGTTGAGGGGGTCTCTGTCTGTGTGGTGTGGGGGTCTCTGTCTGTGTCTGTGTGTTGTGGGGGTCTCTGTCTGTGTGGTGTGGGGGTCTCTGTCTGTGTCTGTGTGTTGTGGGGGTCTCTGTCTGTGTGGTGTGGGGGTCTCTGCCTGTGTCTGTGTGTTGTGGGGGTCTCTGTCTGTGTGTTGTGGGGGTCTCTGTCTGTGTGTTGAGGGGGTCTCTGTCTGTGTGGTGTGGGGGTCTCTGGTCTGTGTCTGTGTGTTGTGGGGGTCTCTGTCTGTGTGGTGTGGGGGTCTCTGTCTGTGTCTGTGTGTTGTGGGGGTCTCTGTCTGTGTGGTGTGGGGGTCACTGTCTGTGTCTGTGTGGGGGGTCTCTGTGTGGTGTGGGGGTCTCTGTCTGTGTGTTGTGGGGAGTCTCTGCCTGTATCTGTGTGGTGTGGGGGTCACTGTCTGTGTCTGTGTCGCGGTGTATCACCCTGTGACCGTCTGTGCCGTGCCCACAGCCCAGTCAAGCCGCACTCGTGTGAGGAGTGCGGCAAGAGTTACCGGCTGATCAGTTTGCTGAACCTGCACAAGAAGCGCCACACGGGCGAGGCCAAGTACACGTGCGACGACTGCCGCAAGACCTTCACCACCTCCGGCAACCTGAAACGCCACCAGCTGGTGCACAGTGGCGAGAAGCCGTACCAGTGTGACTACTGCGATAGGTCCTTCTCCGACCCCACCGCCAAGATGCGGCACCTGGAGATGCACGACGCTGACAAGGTGCACAAGTGTCCGCACTGTGAGAAACGCTTCAACCAGGTGGGTCATGTACCCGACCAGCCTCTCCCCACCCTCCCCCAGGCTCTCCTCCTCCTCCCCACCCCCCCCCCCCCCTCTCCTCCATCCCCCACCCCTCCTCCATCCAGCTCTCCTCCTCCACCGCCTTACCCCCCCCTCCCCCTCTCAGTTTAGATTAGTTTACAGATACAGCACGGAAACAGGCCCTTCGGCCCA
This sequence comes from Amblyraja radiata, assembly GCF_010909765.2. Taxonomy (NCBI): domain Eukaryota; kingdom Metazoa; phylum Chordata; class Chondrichthyes; order Rajiformes; family Rajidae; genus Amblyraja; species Amblyraja radiata. The sequence goes on along the minus strand of NC_045986.1, from coordinate 29,125,120 downwards.
CCGAGTCCGCGCTGGCCACCGATCCCCGCACGTTAATAATCCCAGCGTCTGCAGTCTCTTGTGTCTCCACCTATCACTTCCACGCCCTGTTCCCCCTCGCCTCACCTCCTTAAGGATAAGGGGGAAATCTTTTAGGACCGAGATGAGGAAGACATTTTTCACACAGAGAGTGGTGAATCTGTGGAATTCTCTGCCACAGAAGGTAGTTGAGGCCACAGTTCATTGGCTATATTTAAGAGGGAGTTAGATGTGGCCCTTGTGGCTAAAGGGATCAGGGGGTATGGAGAGAAGGCAGGTACAGGATACTGAGTTGGATGATCAGCCATGATCATATTGAATGGCGGTGCAGGCTCGAGGGGCCGAATGGCCTACTCCTGCACCTATTTTCTATGTTTCTATGTTTCCATCTGCCCTTCTCTCCATCAGACTGAAGGGTCCCGACCCGAAATGTCTAGTTTAGCTCAGCTCATTATTGTCACGAGTGGCGTGAAATGCATTTTCCTTGCGTGTTATCCAACCGACTAAAAAAACCACACACGATTGCAATCCGGCCGTCCACAGTGTGCAGGTCAGAGTTCACCTCCCTATGGCCGGCTGCCGAGGTCAGAGGTCACCGAGTGAATGGATTTGAGTCGTCCATTTGTTTCGGGTTCACCACCCTGATCAGAAGGTCAACGTCATTTAGTTTTTAAGAAGGAACTGCAGATGCTGGAAAATCGAAGGTAGACAAAAATGCTGGAGAAGCTCAGCGGGTGCAGCGGCATCTATGGAGCGAAGGAAATAGGCAACGTTTCGGGCCGAAACCCTTCCGGGTTTCGGCCCGAAACGTTGCCTATTTCCTATAGTGGAGATTGTTCAACTCTTTGCATGGAGCGAAGGAAATAGGCAAACGTTGCCTATTTCCTTCGCTCCATAGATGCTGCTGCACCCGCTGAGTTTCTCCAGCATTTTTGTGTCATTTAGTTTTTAGTCAGGGTCTTAAAAGGGAGGAAACAGGCCCTTCGGCCCAACTTGCCCACACCGACCAACATGCCCCACCTACACTAGTCTCACCTGCCTACATTCGGCCCATATCCCTCTAAACCTGTCCTATCCGTGTACCTGTCTTAAAAGCTCGGTGCATTTTTGCTCTTTTGCACTAAGAAAGTTTTACACCAGGAATCAGTGCTGACTCATGCTCGTTGCCTTCAGTCCCGACCCAAAACGTCACTTATCCATGTTCTCCAGAGATGCTGCCTGATCCGCTGGGTTACTCCAGCACTTTGGTGTCTTGTTTTTTGTAAACCATCATCTGCAGTTCCTTCCGCCCGCATCTTGTTGCAATGCTATTTTGATTCCTTGCTGGATCTTGATTGCTAATTAATCCCCCTGTTTTGAACGCTGCCATAAACTCGTGGTGTGATAGTTCTTGTCCGTGTCCTTGCAGCTGGGGAACCTGAAGGCCCACCTGAAGATTCACATCGTGGACGGGCCGCTCAAGTGCAGGGAATGCGGCAAGCAGTTCACCACGTCAGGTGAGGGCCGGGCTGGCTGTCAAACGCCACTGCGACTCGCAGAGACTTGCAGCCTTGTGCAGCGGGCAGCGTCTGACTGGCAGACAAAAAATGCTGGAGAAACTCAGCGGGTGCAGCAGCATCTATAGAGCGAAGGAATAGGTGACGTTTCGGGTCGAGACCCTCCTTGGAAGGAATAGGTGACGTTTCGGGTCGAGACCCAAAGGGTCTCGACCCGAAACGTCACCTATTCCTTCGCTCAGTAGATGCTGCCTCACCCGCTGAGTTTCTCCAAAATGTTTGTCTACCTTCGATTTTTTTCCAGCATCTGCAGTTCTTTCTTTTTTTTAATTTTATTTTTATTAGAAGCAATTGCTCGGAGATAAAACATTCGGCATCTAAAATGATACAATTATTGTACAGCTTCATTTTTAACCTTATAACCTAAATTATGAAAATGAAAAAAGAAAAGAAAAAGAAAACAAGAAAGAAAAAAAGTAGAAAGTGAAAAGATAGATTAAAGAAGAACAAACGAGAATCCCCTAAACCACCAATGTAGTGTGGCAGAGAGATATAGAAATAAGGAAAAAAATATAGATATACCTTGCCCATCGTCCCCCCCGCCAGCCTCACCCAACCCAGCATCGGATTTAAATTTAAATTTGTGTTGCACCATGCTATTGTTGTAAGAATTCGGTAAAGGGTGTCCATGTCTTAAGAAATTGATCTGTTTTTTCCGCCAAGACAAGCCTAATATTTTCCAAATGTAGTGTCTCGGACATATCTGTGATCCACATCTTCACTGTAGGGACTGTTGTCTGTTTCCAAAATCTGCACTTCTTTCTTAAACACCTTTACCTGTGTACAGGTGTGCTGAGCCGCAAGCGTGGATCCGGTTGTCGATACCTGCGGCGATTAAATGCTCTTGTCCCCTCGCCTTCCCTTTGCAGGCAACCTGAAGAGGCACCTACGCATCCACAGCGGGGAGAAGCCCTACGTCTGCCCACACTGCCAGCGAGCCTTCTCCGACCCCGGGGCACTGCAGCGCCACGTACGCATTCACACAGGTATCTGCACGGCCGCAGCAGGCTGCGCCGCCACACTGGGGGTTCAGGAGATGCGGGGGACCGTGCATCACCTGCAGGCAGAGCCGGTTAGTTCATGGGGTGCAGAAGCAGAGTTCAGGTTCACACGCTTCCCAGTTCAAGTTCACGTTGTTCCAGTCACATTTATTGCCACATGCACCAATTGATACAGTGAGATTGGAGTCACCATACAGCCATACAAATCAAAACAACACAATATAGTTTAAGATGGACATCCCCCACACAGCGGAATCAACGTTCCCCACTGTGAGGGAAGGCAATTAATGCATGAGTGGCCATTAGGCCATTCGGCCCATCAAGTCTCCTCCGCTATTCAATCATGGCCGATCTATCTCCCCCTCCTAGCCCCACTCTCCAGCCTTCCCTGACACCCCTCACATGTTTAACTTGGCGTCACGTTCGGCACGGACAATGTGGGCCGAAGGGCCTGTTCCTGTGCTGTACTGTTCTATGTTCATCCCACCCACTGGCCAAGGCAGCCTGACAAACCTCCCCAGCCTCTGCACCTGGCCTCGGATCAGGAGAAGGGTCTCGACCCGAAACGTCACCCGTTCCTTCTCTCCAGAGATGTGGCCTGTCCCGCTGAGTTACTCCAGCATTTTGTGTCTCAGATCGGACAGCTGGGTCACACATGGTCAAAGTGCGACGTCCATTCAGCCAAGTCGGGGCCTGGGTTATAGCAGAGGTCAGTCATGGGCCCCACACACCACGATTCTGGGTCACATCAGAGCGCTTAAAGTCCGCAGGCAAACTCACACCTCAAATCCAGTTTGAAGAAATTGGGCAAGACTGGACAAGGACTGGACAAGCTAGATACAGGAAAATGTTTCCCAATGTTGGGCGAGTCCAGAACCAGGGGCCACAGTCTTAGATTAAAGGGGAGGCCATTTAAGACAGAGGACGCCCAGTCTGAAGAAGGGTTCTCGACCCGAAACGTCGCCCGTTCCTTCTCTCCGGGGACGCTGCCTGAACCTACGCCGAGTTACTCCGCCATTTTGTGTCCATCTTCGGTTGAAACCGGCGCCTGCAGTCCCCTCCCCGCGCGCGTTCTCCCCCCCCCCCGCTTCGGCTGCACTAACGCGCGGCGTGTATTTTGCAGGTGAGAAGCCGTGCATCTGCATCATCTGCGGCAAGAGCTTCACGCAGGCCAGCTCGCTGATCGCCCACATCCGACAACACACCGGGGAGAAGCCCTACGTCTGTGACCGCTGCGGCAAGAGGTGAGGCGCCGAGCTCGGACGGGCCCTGTCAGACCCCTCCATCCTCATCCCACTCAATAGACAATAGGTGCAGGAGTAGGCCATTCGGCCCTTCGAGCCAGCACCACCATTCAATGTGATCATGGCTGATCATCCACAATCAGTACCCCGTCCCTGCCTTCTCCCCATATCCCCTGACTCTCCTATTTTTAAGAGCCCAATCTAGCTCTCTCTTGAAAGCATCCACAGAACCTGCCTCCACCGCCCTCTGAGGCAGAGAATTCCACAGACTCACCACTCTCTGTGTGGAAAAAGTGTTTCCTTGTCTTCGTTCTAAATGCCTTACCCCTTATTCTTAAACTGCGTGGCCCCTGGTTCTGGACTCCCCCAACACCGGGAACATGTTTCCTGCCTCTAGTGTGTTCAAGCCCTTAACAATCTTATATGTTTCAATAAGATTCCCTCTCATCCTTCTAAACTCCAGAGTGTACAAGCCCAGCCGCTCCATTCCCTTAGCATACGACAGACCCGCCATCCCGGGAATTAACCTTGTAAACCTACGCTGGGCTCCCTCAATAGCAAGAATGTCCTTCCTCAAATTTGGAGACCCAAACTGCACACAATACTCCAGGTGTGGTCTCACTAGGGCCCTGTACAACTGCAGAAGGACCTCTTTGCTCCTGTACTCAATGGGCAGCGTGGTGGGGTAGCGGTTAGCATGCAAAAGCAAAGCACTTCACTGCACCTCGGCACGAGTGACGATGATAACCCCATGACTAGGAGCCTGCAGTGTGGGCGTCCGTCTAAACCAGCATCAACGTGGTCAAGTCCCAAAGGGCGGCACAGTGGCGCAGCGGTAGAGTTGCTGCCTCACAGCGCCAGGACCCGGGTTCGATCCCGACCACGGGCGCTGTCCGTACGGAGTTTGCACGTTCTCCCCGTGACCTGTGTGGTGGTTTCCACCGATCCGGGTGCTTTGGCCCACCGAGTCCGTGCCGACCAGCGATCCCCGCACGCTAACACTATCCTACACACACTAGGGACAGTTTTACATTTACATCAAGCCTGCACGTCTTTGGAGTGTGGGAGGAAACCGGAGCACCCGGAGAAAACCCACGCAGGTCACGGGTAGAACGTGCAAACTCCGTACAGACAGCGCCCGTGGTCGGGATGGAACCCGGGTCTCTGGCGCTGTGAGGCAGCGACTCTACCCACTGCGCCACCGTGACGATGACTGACGGAGTCTCTCTCACTCTCTCTCTCTGCTCTAAGATTCACACAGTCCAGCCAACTGGCCAACCACATCCGGCATCACGACAACATCCGGCCACACCAGTGTCACATCTGCAACAAGGCGTTCGTCAACGCCGGAGACCTGGCCAAGCACGTCATCATCCACACAGGTACGTCACCCACACAGGTACGCAGATGCCCACTCGCCCGCGGAAACCACACAGAATTGTGGACGCAGTCCAGGCCATCTCACAGACCAACCTCCCTTCCATTGACTCCATCTACACCTCACGCTGCCTCAGCAAGGCCAGCAGCATCATCAAGGACCAGTCGCACCCCGGTCACTCCCTCTTCCTCCCTCACAATCGGGCAAGGGGTACAGATGTGTGAAAACGCACACCTCCAGATTCAGGGACAGTTTCTTCCCAGCTGTTGTCAGGCAACTGAACCATCCTATCACAACCAGAGGGCGGTCCTGAACTACTATCTACCTCGTTGGTGACCCTCGGACTGTCCTTGATCCGTACTGGCTCCACCTTACACTAAACGTTATTCCCATATCATGTACCTGTACACTATAAATGGATCGACTGTAATCGTGTGTTGTCTTTCCGCCGACTGGTTAGCACGCAACAGAAAGATTTTCACTGTACCTCGGTACACGTGACAACAAACTAAATTAAACTCAACCGTTCAGTACGGCCAGCCTACCTGGGCTTACCTGGGTCTACCTGGTTCAATGCATCTCCACGACCTCCAACATGTGCGCTGGACTTTAGACTCTTTATTTTCCTTTGTAATCGGTGCTTGTAATCTGATTAGTTATAGTTTGGGACCTATTGCAATTGTGCCAGGGCTAAACCAGTGCAGTAGAATGGTGGAGCGTTTAGAAAGGATCTGCAGGTGCTGGTTTACGCCGAAGGTAGACACAAAAAGCTGGAGTAACAGCAGGACAGGCAGCATCTCTGGAGAGAAGGAATGGGTGACGTTTCGGGTCGAGACCCTTCTTCAGACTGAGAGTCAGGGGAGGGGGAAACGAGAGATACAGACGGTGATGTGGAGAGATATAGAACAAAGAAATGAAAGGCATGCAAACAGGTAAGGATGATAAAGGAACTGGGCCATTGTTGGCTGTGGGTTAGGTGAAAACGAGTTGCAGACAATGAAAGTCACCAGGATGATTAGGGTGGGGGATGGGAGGGATGGAGGGAAAGGGGATGAAGGGCCACTTGCCGGTAGGTTGTGTGTTGGAGTCTTATGTGGCTATCGATTGCTCACGTATGCTCGGATAACATTTAAAGGTGATGTGCGGGGCAGGTTTTTTTCCGCAGAGGGTGGTGGGTGGTAGGAACGCACTGCCATGGGTGGTGGCAGAGGGGGATACGATAGTGGCGTTTAAGAGGCTTTTGGGTCGGCATGTGGATTTGCAGGGAGTGGAGGGATACGGATCACAGGCAGGCGGAGGGGGATTAGTCTAACTTGCCGTCATGTCTGGCGCGGACATTGTGGGCCGAAGGGCCTGTACCCGTGCTGTACTGTTGTGCGTTCAGTGCTGACTGCCCACCTTCCCACCCAGGTGAGAAGCCGTACCTGTGTGACACGTGTGGGCGAGGCTTCAACCGCGTGGACAACCTGCGCTCGCACGTGAAGACCGTGCACCAGGGGAAGACCGGCCTGAAGAAGCTCAAGAGTAAAGACGAGGATGAAGACGAGGAAGACAGTAGCGTCGTCACGGTTACCACGGACACCATGGTCACCCTGGCGACCGAGGCGCTGGCAGCTGCGGCCGTGACCCAGCTGACCGGTGAGTGCGGCCACAGCCGGACAGGCTCACACACTGTTGTCATGTTGTCACTTGCGGGCGGAGCACCAAGGCAAATTCCTTGTATGTGAATACTCGGCCAATAAACTTATTCATTCATTCATTCATTCAGGCAGTGACTCCAATAGCCAGGAACTTCGCTACAATGAGCCGTTGTAACCCGATCGAGCTAATTACATTGTAAATAAGTAAATCAAGTTCTCTTTCTAGCAGTGTGTACGAAGGAACTGCAGATGTTGGTCTAAACCAAAGACAGATACACAATGCTGGAGAAATTCAGCAGGACAGGCAGCATCTCTGGAGAGAAGGAATGGGCGACGTTTCAGGTCGAGACCCCATCTTCAGCCCATTGTAACTGAGCTATCGTGGGATTCTGGTGGAGAGGGTCACAGCCCACGTCTCTTCTGACATGGCACACAAATTAGTTCCACTTTGAGTCAAACCCCTTTCCTATTCCTTTCCAGTCTGGGAATCTGAAGATGTGTTAAGAAGACTCGTGTGTCGGGAGTGGATGAGAAAGTGAGATACATAGAACCTGTGTGAACACGTGATGGGTGGTCAGTGTGGCCAGCGTGGCCAGCGTGGTCAGCGTGGTCAGTGTGGCCCATGGGCCCGTATCCACGATGTATCAGTAAACTAGTCAACACAATGTTTCAATCAATTTTCTCCTAAGTCGGCACAGTGACACAGCGGTAGAGTGGCTGCCTCACAGCCCCAGACACCTGGGTTCACTCCTGACTACGGGTACTGCCCGTACGGAGTTTGCACGTTCTCCCTATGACCTGTGTGGGTTTTCACCGGGTGCTCTGGTTTCCCTCCTGCACTCCAAAGACGTGCGTATGTGTTTGTAGGTTAATTGGCTCCTTATATTGTGTGTGTAAATTGTCCCTAGTTTGTGGAATTCCCTGCCACAGAGGGCAGTGGAGGCCAAGTCACTGGATGGATTTAAGAGAGTTCGATAGAGCTCTAGGGGCTAGTGGAGTCAAGGGATATGGGGAGAAGGCAGGCACGGGTTATTGATTGGGGACAATCAGCCATGATCACAATGAATGGCGGTTCTGGCTCGAAGGGCCGAATGGCCTCCTCCTGCACCTATTTTCTATGTTATATTGTAATTTGTCCCTAGGGTGCAGGATAAGGGTAGTGTGCGGGGATGGCATGGACTCGAGGGGCCGGTTTCTGTGCTGTATCTGTAGTCACCTGGACCAGACGGTGGCTGGGAAAGGCTGTGACGTGGATGCGCTGACATTTGTCCCGATATCGCTGCTGTTCACGGAATCGCGTCTTGTCTTCCCGCCGGCGGGGTCAGCGCGCGACAAAATTCGCTCGACGCACCTCGGTACATGCGGCTATAGGCTAGACCGAGCTCCGGGGTCAGGGGTCGGCTGTTTGGCGTCTCTGGAGCTGACCATTCATCCGGTGCTGTTTTGTTGCAGTGGTTCCGGTGGCAGCAGCGGTCACCGCAGACCAGACCGAGGTCCTGAAAGCGGAGATCACCAAAGCGGTGGAGCAGGTTCAGGAAGCAGGTGAGCAACGGGCCCCCTGTCACTGGGTGTGAAGACGTCTCCATATTGAGTGGGGAATGGGGTTCGGAGCGAGAGGTGGATCGGCCACCATTGGATGGCAGAGTAGACCCGATGGGCCGAATGGCCTAATTCTGCTGCTATCACTTGTGAACAAGCTGCTGCATGAGCACCGTCACCTCCCGCCCCCATCGCCACTCCCTCCACTGTCTGCATTGTTATCCCTGCTCTCCCACCTGATGTTACACACCAAGTGCCGCCCCCCCACCCCCACCCCCACCCCCACCATCAGTGATGCCGCCTAACATGGCCAATGCAACGCTAAATTTGCCCTGGTGGCACGGTGGCTCAGTGGTAGAGTCGCTGCCTCACAGCGCTAGAGACCCGGGTTCGATCCTGACTACGGGTGCTGTGTGTACAATGTACGTTCTCCCCGTGACCTGCGTGGGTTTTCTCCGGGTGCTCCGGTTTCCTCCCACACTCCCAAAGACGTGCAGGTTTGTAGGTTGATTGGCTTTGGTGAAGATTGTAAATTGTCCCTCGTGTGTGTGTGTAGGATAGTGTTAGTGTGCAGGGATCGCTGGTCGGCACGGACTCGGTGGGCCGAAGGGCCTGTTTCCGCGCTGTATCACTAAACTAAACTAAGGTAAAACTCCCACAGTCAGCAAAGGTGACACACGCAGGACCACAAGCAACTGCAGATGCTGGTTTAAACCAAAGATAGACGCAAAAGTGCTGGAGTAACTCAGCAGGACAGGCAGCATCTCTGGAGAGAAGGAGTGGGCGGCGTTTCGGGTCGAGACCCTTCTTCAGACTGAGAGGCAGGGGACGGGGAAACGAGAGATATAGACGGTGATGTGGAGAGATATAGAACAAAGAAATGAAAGGCATGCAAACAAGTAACAATGATAAAGGAAATCAGCCATTGTTGGCTGTGGGTTTAGAACGGAGACGAGGAAACACTTTTTCTCACAGAGAGTGGTGAGTCTGTGGAATTCTCAGAGGGCGGTGGAGGCGGGTTCTCTGGGTAGGTTGTAGGTAGGTTGTGTGTTGAACTTTGTGTTTCCCTCACGCTTGCAGCGTGTGTGTGTACACGTACTCTGGGACTTGTTGAGTTGGGTGGTGGAGGTTGGAGTTAACAGCGTGTGCATCGTGTGTGTTTTGCTGCACAGATCCCAACGCCCACATCCTGTACGCTTGTGACTCTTGCGGGGAGAAGTTCCTCGACGCCAACAGCCTGGCGCAACACGTGCGCATCCACACGGCGCAGGCACTGGTCATGTTCCAGGCGGACACAGACTTTTACCAGCAGTACAGTAACGGCAGCTGGCAAGCCGAGCACGTCATCCAGCCGGCAGCAGAGCTGGTGTTCCGGGGCCACGATGGCGCGGAGCTTCCCACCGCCGTGGTGGAACAGACTCAGGTGCTGAGATGCCACAACCCCTTGCCGTGAGAGCAGGCGGGCACGGTCTGCAAGGTACACTCGAGTCCCCACCCTGCCCACAGACACCACTGCACAACATGCTGGTCGAAGAGAAGGCAGCTGCCAGCCCCTGACAACATAGACACACACACACAGACCCACACACACACACAGTGGCGGACTAACTCAGCGGGACGGGCAGCAGCTCTGGAGAGAAGGAACGGGTGACGTTTCGGGTCGAGACCCTTCTTGAGACTCCAGTGTCTATCTTCAGTGTAAACCAGCATCTGCAGTTCCTTCCCCCACATAAGGAGACTCTACAATCGAATCGCATCGTAAAGCCAGACCGCATGCGGGCAGCCAGCGAGGAGGAGCTTGCGAAAGACACGCCGTGTGCAGGTGGCCACTAACTATCGGCCCGCTACGACTGCCTCTGCTCTGTTCTGCCCGGGTCGAATGCACTAAGTCCAGAGGTTTGGGCTGGAGGAGGGGAGTGGGTGGAAACCAGCTTTGAAGATCTCACGAGACTGAACCCATATCTGAATTAGAAGCCAACATGATGCACTCCACAGGATCATTCTGATGTATTATTGTTAGTGATTTAGCTAATGAACTGAATGTCCGAATGAGGGCCAGTTCCCAGTACCGTGACGGCCAGGCCGATGGGAACTGGCCCTCATTCGGAAATTGGGTTCATTAGCTTAATTTTATTTTATAGTTGTTGCTCTGAAGTTGTTGCTCCAGGCTGGTCCCAACACGTAACGCACATGACCGGGGCTCCAGCCTTCAGCTACCAGGTAATAATGGCCCCTGTGGCAACAAGGCCCGACTGAGGCACTTCACTGATGGGATCGGAACCCAGCAGGACTTATTTATGTCAGGCAGGTGCTCGCCACCCGTAATAAAGTGGAAGCCGGCTCCACCAGTGTTATATTGGCGTTTGTCTCTCACTTGGGACGGTGCAGCGAATAGAGCTGCTGCCTCTCATGGCCAGAGACCCGGGTTCAATCCTGACCTCGGGTGCTGGCTGTGTTGGAGTTCACACCCTTTTCCCCGTGACCTGCGTGGGTTTTCTCCGGGTGCTCCGGTTTCCTCCCACATCCCAAAGACGTGCAGGTTTATAGCTTAATTGGCCTGGTGTATATATCAAGCAAAGCACAAAGTGCTGGAGGAACTAGGTGGCGCAGAGGTAGAGTTGCTGCCAGGAACCCGGGTTCGATCCTGACTACGGGCGCTGTCTGTACGGAGTTTGTATGTTCTCCCCCTAACCTGCGTGGGTTTTCTCCGGTTTCCTCCCACACTCCAAATAAACATTCAGGTTTGTAGATTAATTGGTTTTGGTTAAATTATAAATTGTCCCGAGTGTGTGGGATAGTGCTAGTATACGGGGTGATCGCTGGTCGGCACAGACTTGGTGGGCCGAAGGGCCTGTTTCCACGCTGTATCTCTAAAGGACTATTAAAAGGCCAGGCAGCATCAGTGGAGGGAATGGACAAGCAATGCTTCTGCGGACTGAGGAAGGTCCCGCAACATGCCCTGTCCATTTGCCCTCCACAGAGGCTGCCTGACCCGCTGAGTTACTCCAGCACTTTGTGCTTTGGTTGCTTTTCCTAATCTAACGCTGGCTGGCCACATGGTGGTGCTACTGTGCAGAATGAAAAGAGAAATAACATTTTGCCCAGACATTTTTATCTCAGAAAACTACAAGTAGACGCGGAGAGCTGGAGTAACTCTGGAGAGAAGGAATGGGCGACGTTTTGACCCGTTTGGGTTGTTTGACCCGAAATGTCACCTATTCCTTCTCTCCAGAGATGTTACCTGACCCGCTGAGTTACTCCAGCTCTTTATCTTCAGTGTGAACCAGCATCTGCAGTTCCTTCCTATGCATTTTATGTGCAAGCATCACTTTATATGGATGACAGAGGATAAATGAGTTCATGTTTTCTGCCGTTGAAAGTAAACAAGACTGCAACACTTCAATAATGGGAAAGATAATGCCAGTAACTAAAACGTGCATTTAATTATTTTTACTAAAGGCACAAAGTGCTCGAGTACTAAGCGGGTCAGGCAGCATCTCTGGAGAACGTGGGAGACTGAAAAGTGTCCCGGCTTGAAAATGCTACCTGTCCATGTTCTCCAGAGATGCTGCCTGACCCGCAGAGTTACTCCAGCACTTTGTGTCTATCTATATAAGAGCAGGGAGGTTCTACTGCAGTTGTACAGGGTCTTGGTGAGACCACACCTGGAGTATTGCGTACAGTTTTGGTCTCCAAATCTGAGGAAAGACATTCTTGCCATAGAGGGAGTACAGAGAAGGTTCACCAGACTGATTCCTGGGATGGCAGGACTTTCATATGAAGAAAGATTGGATAGACTCGGCTTGTACACGCTAGAATTTAGAAGATTGAGGGGGGATCTTATAGAGACTTACAAAATTCTTAAGGGGTTGGACAGGCTAGATGCAGGAAGATTGTTCCCGATGTTGGGGAAGTCCAGAACTAGGGGTCACAGTTTAAGGATAAGAGGGAAGTCTTTTAGGACCAAGATGAGAAAATCATTTTTCACACAGAGAGTGGTGAATCTGTGGAATTCTCTGCCACAGAAGGTAGTTGAGGCCAGTTCATTGGCTATATTTAAGAGGGAGTTAGATGTGGCCCTTGTGGCTAAAGGGATCAGGGGGTATGGAGAGAAGGCAGGGATGGGATATTGAGTTGGATGATCAGCCATGATCATATCGAATGGCGGTGCAGGCTCGAAGGGCCGAATGGCCTCTACTCCTGCACCTATTTTCTATGTTTCGGTGTCATCCGGCATCTGCAGTTCCTTGCTACACATTTCTGTGCATTTACCATCCATCACCTTCCCTAAGGAATCAAGGAATATGGGGACCTGATTTTGGATGATCAGACATGATCATCTTTGAAGAAGGGTCTCGAACCGGAACGTCACCTTCGCTCTATAGATGCTGCCTCACCCGCTGAGTTTCTTAGATTTTTCCAACATCCGCAGTTCTTTCTTAAACATGATCACATTGAATGGCGGTGCTGGCTCGAAGGGCCGAATGGCCTACTCCTGCACCTGTTTTCTCTGTTTCTACATCTCTTATTAGATCTCCCCTCAGCCACCTGCGTTTCAAAGGAATAAAGTCCGGCATGTTGTGTTTGTCCACAGGTTGTCTTTGTGTGAGTGCAATGATCTTGCTGCACCGCCTGTCCGTGGCCAGTAGTCGGCGATACAGGACAAGGGATTTCCCTTCATCTAAGTGAACGCGGGGAGTGCTTTACCCTGTTTGACACCAAGACTTTTAACTTCAAATGCTATTTATATAAAATACCTGGGGAGTTTTAGCAAACGCCTTGCTACAGTTCTGTTCACATCGCCTCAGGGTACAGATGAAAAGGACATTTAAAAATGTCACATATCTAATGACATGTTAATCAGCAAATTATTTATTAAAGAAAATCACCGAGTGAGATGCCCTTCATCACGAAAGCAAATGGACAATGACCATCACGGTCTGGGACATTTATTGTTCATAGGCTCTAGAATTAAGCCATTCGGCCCATCAAGTCTACTCCACCATTCTATCTTTCCCTCTCAACTCCATTCTCCTGCCTTCTCCCCATCTACAAGGGACAAGCCCAGAGCATGATGGAACACTCCATTTCCTGCTTGTCTTCAGTGCCAGAACTGTGAGGAAGCTCCCACACCACACAGAAGGTTCATGCTTGATTGGCATCCTGTGCCAGTGACCAGTGGGTGCAATATCTGAGGAAGGTTCTGGAGAGAGTCCAGAGGAGTCTATGATGAGCGTTTGTCGGCACTGGGCCTGTACTCGCTGAAGTTTAGAAGAATGAGGGGGGACCTCATTGAAACATGCAGAATAATGAAATGCCTGGATAGAGGGGATGTGAGAGGATGTTTCCACTAGTGGAAGAGACTCGGACCAGAGGTCACAGCCTCAGAATTAATGGCTGTTCCTTTAGGAAGGAGATGAGGAGGAATTTCTTTAGTCAGAGGGTGGTGAATCTGTGGAATTCATTGCCACAGAAAGCTGTGGAGGATATTTTTAAAGGCAGAGATAGATTCTTGATTGGTATAGGTGTCACAGGTTATGGGGAGAAGGCAGGAGAAAGTGGTTAGAAGGGAGAGATAGGTCAACTATGATTGAATGGCGGAGTAGACTTGATGGGCTGAATGGCCTAATTCTACTCCTATCACTTATAACGTGTCCCTTTCCTCAGCATCACCCAAACTGTGGCCCACCATCAACATGACAGACCAAGTTTGCGGGCACACAGGCAGCAAAAACTTGCAGGTTCCCTCAAACCCATACATCACCCTGATTTGGACAGCATGGACACAGGCCCTTCTGGCCCACTGAGTCCATAGTGACCAGCGATCACCCTGTACATTAACACTATCCTACACACACACACTGGGGACAATTTACAATTTTACCAAAGCCAATTAACTTACAAACCTGCACGTCTTTGGAGTGTGGGAGGAAACCGAAGCACCACGAGAAAACCCACGCAGTCACAGGGAGAACATGCAAACTCCGTACAGACAGCACACTTGATCTCTGGCGCCGAGAGGCAGCAACTCTACCACTGTGCCACCTCCTTTAGCATTGAGTGGTAGTGCTATTCCCCCGTGGGAGTACTATTACTCAAACTCTTCATCAATACCTTCTCCGGGGAATGAGGATGGGAAATTAATACCAGCTGAACGGGTATCAAGATGCTGACATTTTTTTTTTTTTAATCTATTTTTCAATTATCAGTCAATTCTCCACGAGGTCCATCCTAAATTATTGAACTTTTTGTAATGTTTTTGCAAGCTATTTGTGCAGCGGCATCCATTTCTATTGGAGTAAAAGTGCCCAATAATAAAGTCACATATTCTAAATACAAACTTATAATTGTAACTACTGCACCCGGGAGCTCTTGATTCTGGCTGTATGACAGAGTCACTCCGTGGGCATGGGAAGGTGAAGGAATGATGTGTACAGAGGCTAATACCAGTTTTCTGTGCACCCTAGCAGCAGGATTGTAAGGTACAAAAGAACGAGGTTCATAAAGTCCCTTTGTCTGTGAGTCCCATCACTGCTGCACTAATGCAAGTAATTTACATAGAAAATAGGCGCAGGAGTTGGCCATTTGAGCCAGCATCACCATTCAATATGATCATGGCTGATCGTCCAAAATCAGTACCCCGTTCCTGCTTTCTCCCCATATCCTTTGATTCCGTTAGCCCCAAGAGTGTTATCTAACTCTCTTGAAAACATCCAGTAAATTGGCCTCCACCACCTTCAGTGGCAGGGAATTCCACTAATCAAGAATGATTCCAGGAATGAGTGGGTTAGCATATGATGAGCGTTTGACAGCACTGGGCCTGTACTCGCTGGAGTTTAGAAGGTTGAGGGGGGAACCTCATTGAAACTTACAGAATAATGAAAGGCATAGATAGAGTGGATGTGGAGAGGATGTTTCCACTGGTGGGAGAGTCCAGGACCAGAGGTCATAGTCTTAGAATTAAAAGGTGCTATTTTAGAAAGGAGGTGAGGAGGAACTTCTTTAGTCAGAAGGTAGTTAATCTGTGGAACTCATTGTCACAGAGGGCTGTGGAGACCAAGTCAGCGGATATTTTTAAGGCAGAGATACCTTAATTAGAACGGGTGTCTAATGGGGAGAAGGCAGGAAAATGGGATTGGGAGACAGAGATCAGCCATGATTGAATGGCAGAGTAGACTCGATGAGCCAAATGGCTCAATTCTACTCCTATAACTTGCCTATAGTCAATATAGTGCACTTTGTCATGTATGTTAACACAGTGACATTCTTTTCCTTATAAACAGTAAAGTATCACCATACCCCCGATCCTTGAAGAGCAAGTGTACAGGAATATTCTACTGAGCCGCACGCAGGAGACACCAAGGTTTGGTGCCAAGTTGTGGTGTTGCAATTATGGGCCAGTAAGTTGTAGTGCAGATTGGTTGGCTGGGACTGTGGGGGGGGGAGGGAGGGGATAGAAGAGAAATAGCAGTCGCCATCGTAGGCTGACAGCTCACAATTAGATGTCAGGGGGGGATTGCCCAAGCAGGCAATTTTAAATCGGGGAGGGAAGCAAAGGGACTTATCGGTTCTTGCACTATGAAGTCTAAGCACTGACTCAGTGGATGGGGGTGATGCGGACACGTTTTAGTTTCTAGCCTGGATACATAGATTTTTTTAACTGTTTAAGAAAGAACTGCAGATGCTGGAAAAATCTAAGGTAGACAAAAATGCTTGAAACTCAGCGGGTGAGGCAGTATCTATGGAGCGAAGGAATAGGCGACGTTTCGGGTCGAGGCCCTCCTTGGAAGGAATAGGTGACGTTTCGGGTCGAGACCCAAAGGGTCTCGACCCGAAACGTCACCTATTCCTTCGCTCCATAGATGCTGCCTCACCTGCTGAGTTTCTCCAGCATTTTTGTCTACCTTAACTGGTGATTTTATGCAGTTATTAAAATCAGGAGAAGAATCTTGTTCACAGATTAGAACTATGTTCTTGTTGCCACTTTCTCCATGGAGTCGTGCAGCGCGGGAACCTTCGGCCCAACGTGTCCGTGCCCACCAAGATGCCCCATCTAAGCTATTCCCATTTGCCTGCAATTGGTCCATATCCCTTTAAACCTTTCGTGCCCATGTATCTGCCCAGAGACCTTTACATGCCGTGATAGACCTGCCTCAGCTACCTCCTCTGGCAGCTTGTTCCATACACCCACCAGCAATTCCATACACCCAAGCAATTATTTAATTAGGCAACCTGGTGAAAATGAAATAGAAAAGATATTGCTCTTTTGGCGTTTTTGACAAGACAAATTCTATGAATGCCCAAGTCTCTGATATTCTTGTCCGCTCTGTAGTTGAGCTCCTTGCCTGTTTACACAATGTCTGAAGGGCTGAACGCACAGTATATGCATTGTCTTCACTTTGCTCCTGGGCTTGCTGCCAAGAGCCCCAGCTACACTGCATTCTTTGTACCAACACGTTTCCAGAGTGCATCCAGCTGTGGTGTAGAGTTCAACGTAACTTAGAGTCATTGTCATGCTGGTGAGGAGGGGTTTGGGGGGGGGGGGGGGTGGGAAGAGGAAAACGTGGCCACATCTCCACACAAAGCAACTCAAGCGGGGAACAAGGAGGAAGTGGCGGCAACAATTCTGCTGGGACATGTACAACCAAACGGCCAATTTTTATTACTAAATTGAAAGCCTGCACTCTTGAGGAAGTTCCACATATCGTGCAATGGTGGATCCCTTATTGAAAGGCAGACAATCATTTAAATTCAGGAACTTCTGGTCAGATAAAACTAATACTAAAACTGAAGAAGGGTCTCGACCTGAAACGTCAGCTTTTCCTTTCCTCCAGAGATGCTGTCTGACCTGCTGAGTTACTCCAGCTTTTTGTGTCTACCTACAACAAGAATGGTCTATTTATCCATCCTGAACTAAATTCCTTCATGCAGGTGACTATTAAATCCCAAAACCATATGTCCACCTGCATCATCGGGGTTGCAAAGATTTATAAACGGATTATAAACAGGAACGGGGTACTGATTGGGGATGATCAGCCATGATCACATTGAATGGCGGTGCTGGCTCGAAGGACTGAATGGCCTACTGCACCTATTGTCTATTGAGTTCTTCACTACACAATCTATTGCACTGCGGCCTTCAGATGTTAACTAACCCTATTCATTTCATCATTTTAGAACCCTTTGAAACATGTAGTCGCAGTGCGATAGAGCACAGAAACAGGCCCTTCAGCCCAACTTGTCTATCTATCCCCGCTAACATGTCCCATCTACACTAGTGCCACCTGCCTGCATCTGGCCCATATCCCTCTGAACCTCCCCTATTCATGTACCTAATTGTTTCTTAAACGTTGCGATAGTCCCTGCCTCAACTGCCTCCTCTTAACGTTCATTGTCTTCATATACAATGGTGGAAAGAGTTATGGTCATTTAAATTCTATCTGAATATCGATCAACAAAACTAAATGCAATAAATGTGAAACAATGCAGACTATTGCAGAATTGCAACAGAATCGAATGCAGAACCCAGATGCAGATATTTATAAGATTGTTATTCAATTAACAAAATATTGATGGCATGGGGCAGATGAGGTTAACAGCTGTTTCAACTCTGGTCACTGATATCAGATTGCCTTTTGGATGAGACTAGATACAGGGAGACATGCTTAAGATGAAGATGATAGTTGGTGCAGCAGTACAGTTGCTGTCTTACAACACCTGAGACCCAGGTTCGATCCTGACTATGGGTGCTGTCTATACAGAGTTTGCACGTTCTCCCCGGGTGCTGCTTTCCACACTCTACATAGGCGTGCACAGGTTTGTAGGTTGGTTGGTTTCTGTAAATTGTCCCTGGTGAGTAGGATAGTGTTAGTGTACGGGGTGATCGCTCCTGACTCGGTGGGCCGAAGGGCCTATTTACACACTGTAATCACTAAAATGAAAATAACAAAACAAGACCAATGGCTGTGATTTTAGGCAATAATACCAATGGGGGGAGCTGTTTCCCGCTCACTTCGACACTCATCCACACTTACCTAGCGTAGAACTCCCTTGCAGAAGACAGTCAGATCCTCATCACCAAGAACCTGTGAATGTTGAGGGGATATCAGTGTAGTTCCAACACAGAGCGAGTATGACAACCACCTAACCCACAACCGTGGGTGAGTCGGCAACAAACCTGCCAAAAGCAACAGATGTCTCTGAATATGAACAATTAAAACAAAGAAAACCCATTTAAACTTTCAAGTGAGGGGCAGTGGTAGAGTTACAGCACCAGAGACCCAGGTTTGATCCTGACTACAGGTACTGCCTGTACAGTACAGAGTTTGTACGTTCTCCCCGTGACCGCGTGCTCCGGTTTCCTCCCACACTCCAAAGACGTGCAGGTTTGTAGGTTAATTGGCTTTGGCATAATCGCAAATTGCCCCTAGTGTGTAGGAATGTTAATATGCGAGGGTTGCTGGTGGGCATGGACTCGGTGGGCCGAAGGGCCTGTTTTCGCGCAGTAACTCGAAACTAAACTCAAGCTGGGTTTTATTTCTTCCCCTTATGACGTCTGCCTGGAATTTGAACAGACTTTGAGTCATGACAAATGAATTTAGTCCTAGATTATGTTTTAAATTTACTGCAGGAACTGCACAATCTATTTATAAATCCCAATCGCTCATTTACGGCTAGAACTGGGAACTCACTACATGGTAAACAAAGTGACGTATTCTCCAAAAGATCCTGATGCCACATAAATGCGCACGGGCACAGCGAACCCTCGGCTCAGGAGTGAGGAGTTGAGCGTCTTGGAGTGGGAGGTGTTTGATCATGGGGTCTGACCCGGGATATTCAAGATGGGGTCACACCCAGTCACCGAAGCAGCACGGTGACAGTGATAAACACACATTTCGTTCTCATAACGTTGTTTTCGCCTCATTCTTGGCTGGACTCCTGGAGTCCCTGCTACAATGGTCCTGTTGTACCCGCCTTGGCAAG
Organism: Amblyraja radiata; assembly: GCF_010909765.2. Classification (NCBI taxonomy): domain Eukaryota; kingdom Metazoa; phylum Chordata; class Chondrichthyes; order Rajiformes; family Rajidae; genus Amblyraja; species Amblyraja radiata. Next base: position 29,105,761 of record NC_045986.1, on the reverse strand, counting down.
GTATCCATCTCCAAACACCAAGCGTGTAGATTGTGCAAGCGAAGACTATGAATGAACATCAGACTTTTATCTGAACAAAATATAAAACAGATCTGAGCTTTGTGATGACTCCACTCACCAATATCACCAGAAATATAAGGTAGAAAAACTTGGCGGGTGAGGCAGCATCTATGGAGCGAAGGAAATAGGTGATGTTTCTGGTCAAGACGCTTCTTCAGGCAGAGTCAGGGAGGGGAACACACTAGAGATACACAACAGATATGACTAGACCAGAGGTACGCTAGGTATTGCTGGGATAGTTATTGATAATGCAGTACAATAAAGACAGCAGCGTGGCGGAGTGTTTGAACTCCATCATCAGATGCAAAAGCAATATATTCCTAGGCGACCAATCTGAGCCCTATATTTCTATACAACCCATCTGGAACAAATTAATTCTGCTGTTCATAATTGCTCCCTGATATTAGTAGTATTGTTATATAACCACATTCCTGAGCAGTGTCAGCATTAATACATTCACATATATATATATTCACAGGACAGGTCCAGAATGTAGAGTAGCCATGATTGTGTGGAGCGCCAGCTGAAACAGGCATCCATGATAAATCCTGCGACACGTCCAAAAGATTAGCTACTCATCACAAACAAATCCGACAGCATTAAAAAAATCAAGCATTAACCTACAAACCTGAAGGTAGACAAAAAGTGCTGGAGAAACTCAGCGGGTGAGGCAGCATCTATGGAGAGAAGCAATTGGCGTCGTTTAAGGGTCTCGACCGGAAACGTCGCTAATTCCTTCTTTCCATAGATGCTGCCTGACCCGCTGGGTTTCTCCAGCATATTTAGATTTTTCCAGCATTTTAAACATTAAATAATGCCTGCTGGCAGTAGGCAAGTTACACGTTCAGTTCAGAGAGACTAGTGCCATATCTTCTATAATGTGCTAAGATTTTTATTCTGTGTATCAAAATTATAAGTGCCTTCAACATTACCATGAAAGAATTGTTTTTCGTTTTACAAATATTTACAGCACTGTGTAACACGGTTTCAAGTCTGGGGTTTGGGCTTCCTTTCTTTTTTACACGTTAATCAGACCAAAGCACAGAATTCCAAAAGTACTATGTACAAACGCCATTAAAAAGGACACGGAGTCGGCTTGCTGTCAGTAGGTAGTTACAGCATTCGTGGCTGACACAGAGAGCGCAGCCCCTATATTCTCAGGAGTACCAGTCCCCTTGTGCCCTCCTTCCTATATCGGCTAGGAAAAGGGGGCTTCTTTATTCAGTACCAGTTTTTGCCGCGTATTGGAGACCACTTTTCACCACGTTGGCTTAAATCTGACTTGGATCGCTCCAAAAAAAAAAAAAAAAACACAAAAAAAAGGATTAAAAAAAACAAAGTAAGGACTGTGGAAAGAATTTATAAATTAATGAGATTGAACAGATGTCCTGACAAGCATAAAATACTCTCACATCTTGAAGGGCGGCGTTAAGGAGCAGTGAAGCGCACTTAAGAATGAATGAAAGTACAAAGTCCGCATACGAAAATAAGATTTCTCTGAAAATGCATTTTGGCACAGGTAAAATTGTATGTTTTTTATCATCTCAGCAAAGTTTGAATTCATGGTTCCAAGGATTCAGCATGTCCCACCAGCTTTATTTCCCTTTTGGGCTTCAACTGTTCATCCCTCTCCTCTCAGCAATCGGTCCATTTGATTCCTTCTCAAAGAAAGGAGATTTACAAAAGAAAAAAGGAGTTGATCATTACAACTGACGGTGAGGGGGTGACAAGCATCCCGACCTGGCCCTGCTGAAGTAGGTAGGGATTCTAAGGTCCTGCCTTCAAGTCCATCAGAGGGATCCAGGATGCTACCATGATAAGATCCATAACAATCTACTGCCATAAAGTCACCAAGTCACTAATATAGTGCAATGGTAATCCCAATTCACATAACAGGAATCGCCGAGAGTGCAGGATTACATAGAGGGGTTTCCACTCTGCCACTGGAGCCCACCATTTCGCCCAGGATTGGAAACTTTGTAAACACGTAACGGCCCATTGTCCAAGTCGGGCCTTGCTTGGAAGAAGATTGGCAGTTGGCAGTGTAACGGAGTCCGAGATTTAAAAAAAAGAGCAAGCCAAATGCTCACACTGAAGCAATGACGATCATCAAATGGGGGGAGATGTTGGAGATGCTGGCAAGCAAGTCTGGGGCTAGGCGGGATAGATGACTTTCAGAGAATTCACAGGGTGGGAATATTTGAAGAACGTAAGCAGGCTGTGAAGAGAAAAGAACAAAATCAGTGGGTGTCGTTTACAAAGCATTTGTCGGTTTCCTGTAGAATTACTTTCGCTGACAAAAGGTCACTTTTAAAATAACAATATAATTTCCCAGGAAACATTTTGATCAGCAAAAATAATAAGATTTCACAGAGTGATACACCGCGTGGAAACAGGCCCCTTCGGCCCAACTTGCCCACACCGACCAACATGCCCCATCTACACTAGCCCCATTTGCCTGCGATTGGCCCATATACCTCTGAACCTGTCCTGTCCATGAACCTGTCTAGTCTTATTTAGTTGAGAAAGTAAAATCAGCGTCATTCCAGCCATTATGTCGGGGCAATCAGAAAATAATTGTTTTTAATGAATCAATCTTGGAAAAACTCACAAAACTTTTTTTGTAACTTGATCACATGCTCCTTGTAAAATTCCACCGACATGGAATATTATGCAGTCAGGGAGTAAACACAGTGCATTCAACGGGTGGGACGGCAGAAACAGTCTAGTCACGGTCAGTTTCAATGAGGGATGGAAAAACCAAGGTTGGAGAGGGTACCTTTATCTTCCTGCTGCCAACTATCTCATCCTGAAGCTCCTACCCTTCTTCACAACAACATCTTACTGCAAAGTGCAATTAACTGCTTCCTCCAGACCACTGGAAACCCCTCTAATAATGTCCAGTTGCATGTCCGTTCTTCTTTTGCTGTCCTGGGGGCAGCGCAGTATTTCTAACTATTGCACCAAAACTAATTCCAAATGGCAGCGTGGACACAACACATACGACCAGAGAGTCGCTCCTGAATGAATGGCATCGCCTGCAACTCACTTATAAGGTCGTAAGCGATAGGAGCAGAATTTGGCCATTTGGCCCATCAAGTTTATGGCTGATTTATCTCTTCCTCCAAACCCCATTCTCCTGCCTTCTCCCCATAACCCCTGACACCTCGACTCTATGCCAGTGAAGGGAGGTGCCCACTTGATAACCCCAATGATATACTTACATATATATGATTAAGTTATTTTTAAAGAGCTAGTTAACATATATGTAGCTGATTTTTTGCATACGGAGTTATTTATTTATTGTCCTTAGAATGTTGATATATTCAGTGAGATAATACTTTGGCTTTGGGCTCAGTTTTCTTAGTTGAGCGCTTATCCTGGAGTTATAGCACAAGTACTTTGTGTTTTCATTGTAATTTACCTATTTTGCATTTCTTCTGATGGCAAATGGATTTCATTCTGAGAACGTACCTGATTGGAGCCAGGATTTGGAACATTGATGATTCCGGCAGCTTGTTTGAGCTGTAAATAGCTGATAAAACCAGCCTTCAGTGACTCTGTCTGACTCACTACATCCTCCTGATCACGTCCACAAGGTAATGCCAACAACAAACAGTAATCGGTTTCCACCTAGAAAACCAAAACTCGGGTGAGTTAATTTTCTGAACCAACCAACATTTCCTACTTTGCATTTAAGAAGGAACTGCAGATGCTGGAAAATCGAAGGTACACAAAAATGCTGGAGAAACTCAGCGGGTGCAGCAGCATCTATGGAGCGAAGGAAATAGGCAACGTTTCGGGACGAAACCCTTCTTCAGACTGATGGGGGGTTGCGGGGAGAAGAGAGGAAAAAGGAGGAGGAGGAGCCCGAGGGCTGAGGGACGGGGGGAGACAGCCCGAGGGCGGAGGAAGAGGAGGAGACAGCAAGGGCTAACAAAATTGGGAGAATTCAATGTTCATGCCCGCAGGATGCAGACTCAAGCGGAATATGAGGTGCTGTTCCTCCAATTTCCGGTGTTGCTCGCTCTGGCCATGGAGGAGACCCAGGAAAGAGAGGTCGGATGGGGAATGGGACCTACTTTGCAAATGCCCCCCCCCCCCCCCCCCCCCCAATTAAACCGACAATGTCCAATGCAGCAGAGTTGCATGCCCCAGCCGGTAAGGCACGTTAGAGGCACCTACCGTCATTCTGCGTGCCACGCCTTCCAGCTGCGTTGCCTCCAGCCGCATGCGCTGAGCGATTCTGAGAGGAGGTCCACCTTCTGACGCGGGAAGCGAGCGGTGGGCCAGCACGTTGTTGCCGGACACAAAATGGAGTTGCACCGCAGCTGTGTCGTTCTTAAGAGCTAGCAGACCCTGCCAAACTATCGGGTATTTCTGAAGAGACCAAAGTTTTCAAATGTAAATCAATTACTTCCTCTAAATTAATATGTAAGTCAACACAATCCTCTAAAACCTGCTGCATTTCGGCAACGTTCAATCAATCGCTGTAAAAATATATGTTTCAGAAGGAACTGCAGATGCTGGAAAATCGAAGGTAGACAAAAATGCTGGAGAAACTCAGCGGGCGAGGCAGCACCTATGGAGCGAAGGAAATAGGCAACGTTTCGGGCCGAAACCCGAGGGTTTCGGCCCGAAACGTTGCCTATTTCCTTCATGCTGCCTCACCCGCTGAGTTTCTCCAGCATTTTTGTCTACTGTAAAGTATATAGTATCTTGGAAAGCGGTGTGTTGGAGTTAGAAAGAGTGGGGAAGTGGTTGAAATCGAAGCACAAAACAAAGTGGACGAGGTGAGAAGCAAAAGAGTTCACTGACAACAGAGGCAGATAAAAGAGAACAGTGATCACGAGACAACACCAGTGTAACCGACCGCATTCAACCCTCACATCTTACAAGAGATTTGAAAGCGTGGGTTTATTTAACTTTAAACTCTCCCGCTGGTACGCAAGTCCCAGATGCCCCTTAAATACGGCCATGAAGTTGGTGCTTACAGTTAGAAGCTGCACCATGTCCACGGGCCTCTGCGAACACGACGATGCCAGTGGTTCTGGCTTTGCCGTGGTCTGATGGTCCGTCCTGGAGATCACGGGCGACGGGGCTGCTCCCGGTGCCGAGGATTGCGTGGAGATAAACGACGGCTGTTTTGGGGTTAGTGTTTGGTGAGGCGAGGAAAGTTCGTGTTTGATTGGCAAAGACACCCCAGTCGGAGAGGGATAGGAAGTTGGATTGGGTTCCGGCTGAACGCGCTCCCTCTGTAGGTGCTGCATGTGAGGCGAGTGTAGTTCCACCTGCCCCGACAGTCTGCTCTCCTGGGATATTTGTGGAGTTTTACTTCTCACTCCCGGGTGGACATGCTCCCCTTCCGAGATACCCTGTTCAGGAAAGGACAGTTTTACAAACATGAACCTGGAACTATTCTTGCACATCAATTATTTTATTACCACAGTGAGACAATCCCAGCAACATTAAATAATAATCAGCACACACCCTCAAAGATCTGGTCTAGATTAAACAGTGTTTTCAGGCTTGACTTTAATGCTGAGAATTAACTCCCCTCACACGATATTTTAAGATATTTGAACATAAGCCTCTGTTAGGAACTGCCACGTAGAGTTACATTATGTGGCACATAACCACTGAGATCAGGCCTCGGAGAATGACGCAAGGCAAAGCAACAAAGACACTGTGTCTGACCTGGGAACCCAAGGCTGGGTTTGCTGGTTTGATTGATTTACTTCAAGACAGGCAGCGGCATTCTGCCCATCAGATCCATGATATCCCCCGGCAGGGCAGTCCCTTATGTACTATTCCTCCTCTCCTTATTTCTCTGTACCCCTTCAATGTGTCCTCTCTCACACCCCATCAATTCCCCTTTGATTATTTTACTATTTACCTACAACACTAAGGGGTAATTTTGCACCTGGTGAAAATCCACAGTCACAGGGAGAGAAAATAGGGGACACGGTGGCGTAGCGGTAGAGTCGCTGCCTTACAGCACCCGACACCTGGGTCTGATCCTGACCACAGGTGCTGTCTGTACAGAGTCTGCATGTTCTCCCTGTGACTACTTGGCTTTCTCCAGATGCTCCGGTTTCCTCCCACATTTCAAAGACCTGCAGGTTTGGCTTCTGTAAATTGTCCCCAATGTGTTGGATAGAACTATTGTACGGGTGCCTGTTAGTCAGCGCCGATTCGGGGGGGGCAAAGGCCTGTTTCCACGCAGTATCTCTAAACTAAACTTGCAAACTTGCAAAGTCAGGAACAAATTCTAGGCCCTGGGGCTGTGCAGCAGCAGCAATGTGCCGTCATCTCCTGTATTTATCACATCTTTAACGTTAGCTCTCAGGAAGATAAAATCAAAGAAGTCTACTTAATTAGATTTTTTAGTGGTGAATGCAGAAGGCAGAGTCTGTATGACTTGTACAACTTCTTCTTTCCAGAGATGCTGCCTGTCCCGCTGAGTTACTCCGGCATTTTGTGTCTATCTTTGATGTATAACTGTTGTTCCATCAAAGTTAACTGATGTTTTTCCTTCATCTTGATTGTATTTTTGGGGAAAACTACTAAAACATTTGTTGGAAACTTATTTAAAATAAAAATAAAAATCTTGGTACAATAGGCATTTCTATAACGCTAACTGGATATAGGTACATGGATAGGACAGGTTTGGAGGGTTATGGACCAAGTGCAGGCAAAGTGGGACTAGGATAGCTGGGACATTGTTGTCCGGTGAGGGCGAGTTGGGCCGAAGGGCCTGTTTCCACACTGTGTCACTCTATGACTCTATAGAGCAATTGATGAATTAGGGATCTGTATTACATGGGCAGAATAGGTTGCAGCGTGATTTCAATGGGAATTAGAGAACCACTTCCAAGTTACTTTAGAAATTGACAAGCAAAAAAAAAAGCAGTCATTGGCAAAATACTTTTTCAATGGAACCTCCAATAGTAATCAGACAGCACTGTCTCTTAAAAACACAGCTGCTCCTTCAACCATGGCAGGCCATGGAGATTGACAAGCAAAGAGTCACACAATGCTGGAGTAACTCAGCGGGACAGGCAGCATCTCTGGAGCGAAGGAATGGGTGACGTTTTGGGTCGAGACCCCTCTGCAGCAACCGCTGCTATTAACACTTGTGCGATGATACTTTATTAAACAATGCAACATGCAGCTTGTAGTAAACAAAAATAAATTCATAGCTGTTAAAAACACGTTACTTTTGAAAACCCTGTGCAAACAAATAACTTTGCTATTGCAAGTCTAAAACTCTCTAAACCTAGACCCCCTTTGGCACATTGACACAATTGTTGTAATAACACATTTTTCTACAATACATGGGTTCTTGGAACACAACTATTGCTTGATAGCAGAACTACCTGTACATTAATTATAAAAATCTTAATTTTCTTGCATTGTGTTATAACAGACGTCTAGTCATAAATATTTGCGTATCATCTTTCATTCCGTAGCAGCACCCTTGTAGGTCAAGGTTCATGTTCATAAGTGATAGGAGCAGAATTAGGCCATTCAATCATGGCTGATCTACCTTTCCCTCTTAACCCCATTCTCCTGCCTTCTCCCTATAACCCCTGACACCCGTACTAATCAAGAATCTATCTATTTCTGCCTTAAAAATATCCATTGGCTTGGCCTACACAGCCTTCCTAAATGAACGTCCTTTTATTCTGAGTCTGTGCCCTCTGGTCCTAGACTCTCCCACTAGTGGAAACATCCTCTCCACATCCACTCTATCCAGGTTTAAGTTCCACTTCTGAGTCTTGAACATATAACCGTGACTAACACTAATACAAAACTGAGTAAGAGCTGCTGCTCTGTTAAAATTAGACTTCTGGACGAGACACTAAATTAAGGCTCATCTTTCTCTCGCAACAGGAGATCTCACTACATTATTTGAAGAGGTAATTACCCTGGATCCCAGCCAATAATCAAATACAAATTATGTGGATATTATTTTATAGCTCATTTAGACCCACCTTACCACAACTAGGCTGCTGACAGTACAATAGTCATTACACTGCACTCTTTTTGAATGTTATTAAACAGAGATTTGTGATGTCCATAGAATGTGAAAGGTCCTATTCAATGTCTTTACATGCTGGGAAAAATGGGTGGGGGGGGGGGTGTATGGAAACAAATCTTTGAAGCCGGCAACCTGATTAGGAATTATTTCCAAAAATAAAGGATTGTTGATGCTATAAACAACATGCATCATGTCTAACTTGGCAAAACACCACAAGGCAATTCACAGCAGTGTTATCAAACAATAAGCCACATGAGGAGATAATTAGGTTCGGTCACCCAAAACTTGGTTGAAGGGGTGTTGAGACTTAGCTGAAAAAAACCCTGAGACTCGGGGGACTACTACAATGCTAACCCATGAATAGGTTTGAGAGAGCAAATAAAGAAAAAAGTCCTCCGGAGCAGAAGGGTGAGAAACCAGAAGACACCTATTTAAGTCAGAGATTTCCTTTTGAAAATTGCAAAGATCCAGAATGCATTGGCCAATATAATGGTGGAACTGGACTTCAAAATAGGGCGAAAAAAAGAATTGAGACATAATGAACTGCAGATGCTGGAAACTTGAGCAAAGTGCTGGAGGAACTAAGTGGGTCAGACACCATCTGTGGAGGGGAATGGATGGATGACATTTTGCGTTTAAACCCTTCTTCAGACTGCTGCAGGGCTGTCAAGAAAGAGTGCAGAAACAATGTGGATTGCTCATTCATCAACTGGAACATGCCAAATGGATGTTACGGTTCTAGAATACAAAGTAATAAACTGTACCATGTGATTGATGCTGCCTCTACAAACGGACATATGACAAAGCCCCGCATGTTTGGCTGCCTGTGTTTAGTTTATGGGATACAATGGCATCAGAATGAATGAATATAGACTTGTTAAGCATTGCTCTTCAGGAATATTCCTTCATTAATAAAGTACCACGGATAAGAATAACTCCCAAACACATATAGCTTTGTGGGAAAAAATAAACTCGTTGTACTTACCTGAGGAGTCATACTGCGCGAAGGCAAGTTTATTCCACCAAACTGCGGGTTTATTCCACCGAGGTGAGAAGGGTGGAAGTTGCGAAGATCTTGATACACGCGTGGGTAGTCGTGGAAGGAACTGGGGACCTGGTGCATAAGCTGAACACCATGGGAAACCATTACAGACTGAGACATGGGTAATCCAGGGGGGACATTGATCAATCGAGCTTCGCTGTGCGGCGACTTGGCCATTTTCACCTCGGATGGTTTCGGGGCCTCTTTAGCTGGCTGAGGGGTTTTACTGGCTGGAGGAGTTTTAACCGATCCGTCTGGGGTCCTGGCCTGTCTGGATTCATTGTGGACATCACCAACCGCTGTGAGAGGAGGGTACATCATCCGTACGTCTCGCAGCAGCATCTCCTGGGGTACATTGTATTGGTCCAGTCTTAAACTTCCAGGATGCATTCTGTAGTCTGGCTGCATCACCAGGACATCAGGCTGCAGGGGACCAGACCCTCGTCTAATCCCGTGATAATGGAGCAACTCTTCATCTGGTTGGTGCTGATTGGAGATCTGAGGCATACACAAGTCCCTGATGACCGATGACTGTGGTGTGTTGGAGCGCTGCGAGCGGAGTTCCATCTGAGATTGGAGGACAGCTCGTGTGGAGGCGTGATGAGCCTCAGGCCGTATGCCGTACGGGATACCCGGTACTGACGGGGAGTTCATTCTGACTTCACCCTGAGAAAGGTGCCCTAAGGGGACGACCTGAGACTGCGTCACACTGTGAGGAGGCATAATGACCGACTGCTCTGGAAGGTGGACACTGGGAACAAACTGCGCCATGGAGAGGCCAGCATTCAGAACCATGTTTGCGTTTATCGACTGGGAAACGGAGGATGTGCTACTCGGCTGACATACTTTGGGAAAGGAGGAAGGGGAGTGAACTGATGTGTGAGGGGAGTGGGGTTCCTGTTTAATGGAAAGTGGCAGAGACAAAGTCCGTTCGGTGGGGGTTCCACGCCCAGAACTGATGTGGTTCGTGTCCGACTGCATCTTACATGGCAGAGCAGCATGGTGAGTGCTGATCCCCGGGCTCAGTGTCGACTGCTGACTTACTTTGCCAGGTTCGATCTTCGGAACCACTGCTTCTCCACCTTTTTTGTTCGCAGTTATAATGTTTGGCATTAGATTGTACACAATCTTCACTGCTGCTGGCTGAGAATGGAGGGAAGATTCAGACTTTTCGAGGATCTGATGCTCCTGTTTTATGCTGGAAATCACAGGTGATGTGTTATATAGCGGAGCGCCACCATGCCCTGTGTGCATGCTTGAGGAATGAGTGCCAATGACATTGCTGTAGCCGGATGGAGTCTGCGACACTTTAGTCACAGCCTGTGATTGGGAAACTGCCTCCTGTTTTGCTTGTGACTTGGACACTGATTGCTGAAACTCTATGTCCACTGCACTAGCAGGTGGAATCTGGCTGATGGGAGCACTTATTCGCTGAGGACCTTCGGTCTTCTGGCCTGAGTAACTCAGTACCACAACTCCTTCAGATGTATTTACTCTCAGCCCTGGACTTGAGCCCTGATTTAACGGGATATTTTCCACCGGCCTAGACTCTTCTGCAATGTATGTTCCGAGTTTGTACCGGCTGTTTTCAGTCAAGCTCGATCTATATTTCTGTTTGGTCAGAGTCATATTTGGGAGGCTGGGTAACTGAGAAGGAAGGTTAACTGGGCCTCGGCTATTCATTGAAACCTTTGCCATTTCCTCATGATCTATACTCGGCGGCATTCTGCTGATCACAGAAGTAACTTTGGGTGAGATCAAAGAACCAACATGTTTTTCTTTCTCATTAAAGGTCAGTACCTCTGTCAATTGTTGCCCTGCAGTTGTGCTTGGAGGAAGTGCCGGTTTCTCATCCAAGACCAGTTTGTTGCATTCAGCTGAAGGGAAAGATTCTTCTGACCGAACCGAAGTCAAGGGTTCATTTATAGCCGTGGTAACAAACGTCGTCGGGACTCCAGAGGCCGACACATATTTCGGCTCCATGAGAATTTTCCGTAAGGTGCTGGAGTTTGTGTCCAGATCAGAGGCTTTGGTATCTGGAGGAGGGGCTGCAGGAGGGGGCGTGGAACAAGAACGGGGTCCTTCATGCCTTGATATCCAATCTGGCACAGCCCCAGAACTAGCGTGTACACTTCCCAAAATAGGGGCTGGAGTTACTGAAATCTTTGCAGTGGTGGTGGCGGGGAGTGCATTAATGGCCACTCTTGGCATGCTCGGCTTAGGTTGAGCCTCGGCTGTATGGTCATTATGTTGTTTTAATTTAAAATATGTAGCACTCTTGTTATCTTCATTATATGAACAATGCTGTGGATCCTGAGGTGAAATAGCCTCAGTCACAGACTCCTTGTTTGCCGTGGTGATTTTCATTTCATCGGGTTTGCACTCTTCTAGTCTGGCCAGGGTGTCGCTCTCACTCTTCGGGATGCAAAGTGCTTCCACCAGTATTTTTGTAGGTTTTTCCAAACTGGTCTCTGCTGTGACCGTGCTTTGCTTGACGTCAGCAGAAACAGGCGCTGGCTCAGGTTCAGAGATGTTGCCGTCTGCCAGTTCCCCTTTCCTGCCCGTACTTCCTCGCCTGCTACGCCTTGATAGCCTGGGTTTTGAACGCCCTCTGCGACTTGGAGTTCGGTGGACCTCGGCAGGTTCTGGTTTTGGAGGGTTCTCCGTTTTCTGGGAGATATTTTCAGGTTGCTGGAGGCACACGTCAGCATCTTTTGCCTCAGCCAAAGTAGTCAATAAAGCAGATCTGGAAACTGAGCTGACTGATACTGCTGATTGACTGTCCACAGCTGAACTTTTAGAAGCCAAACCATCTGAAGGCAGAGCTGGGGAAACGACACTCACTGTTCCAACGGGAGTTTTAGAAACCACATTCTCAACGGAGGTGGGAGCTTTGGAAATCACACTCTCCACTGAGGCAGGAGCTTTGGAAATCACACTCTCCACAGAGACAGGAGCTTTAGATATTACACTCTCTACTGTAATGGTACTTTTAGATAAAACAGTACTTTTAGATAAAAGTTCCTCTGTGACAGGAACTTTAGAAATCACGGTTTCTTGTGAAGCTGAAGCTTTAGAAATTACACTCTCTGTTGAGGTGGAACCTACTACTGCAGGAACTTTAGTCACAACGCTGTTTGTGGAGGTAGGAGCTTTAGAAATCACATCCGTTGAAGAGGGAACTTCAGAAACATTTCTTTCTATCGAGGGGGGAACCTTTGGAGTCAAAGTCTCTGCTGATGCAGCAGATTTAGAAACTGACTGGCCTGAGGATGGGGCTTTAGAAACACCACGATCTGAAGATGGGTTTGTTGATACTGGACGATTTGTGGGTGGTGCTTTTGCCAACAGTCGTCCCGAGGCGCCAACATTGTTATTTGACTCCGGTATATTTGCAGCCGCCTGATCAGTTTCAGGCTGTGTTGCATCTGGGGGTGTAGGGACTACAGTCGGATCTTCAGCGATGCCCGCCACAGTTTGGTCAGCGGAATATCTTGGAGCAGACGGGAAGTTGTCGGGTTCTGCCGATTCATCTGCAATGATGGAGTCAATGGCAGCTGCGAGCTCAGTTTCACTTGCTTGATGAGCAGGCTTTTCTACTTCTTCCTCTGGTCTAACGTCCGGTTCATTAGTAGCTTCTTTGTAAGGATGCACAGTTGGGATTTCTGTTAATTTTGCAATGTTCTCCACTGCTCTCTCAAGTTCCATCTGCTTAGCACGCTGTACAGCTTCTGGCGAACACGAACGTCTAGGGGAGTCTTTATCTGGTGATTTTGGTGGTTCTGAGAATGGATTCTTGATTTCTTCTTTAATTAGCTTAGGCGACTGATCGTCATCTTTCTGGGCATCTTTCTTTACAGTCCCAGTCGTCTCTGTATCACTTTTAACAACATTTAGCTCCTCAGTACTGAGTCTTATTTCCAAATTTCGTAGAGATATTTTGTCTTCATTGTCCTTTGAGTTCCTTCCTCTTCCACACTTTGACTTGGAGCCTTTCTCCAAACATCCCTTTTCTACAACTTCACCAGGGTTTTTATCTGAAGGACAATTCTCCAACGCAATGTCATTTTTGTCAACTGTTTTTTTGTCGACTGCCACCTCCCGTTCCTCTGGTGAGTGTTTAACTATATTCTTATTCGAACCTTGCTCAGCCAAAGTCTCTGTAACATCATCTCTATGGTCAACACAAATCTCGGATGTCCTTGATTCTGTTTTAATGGCTTTCTTTCCAACATGGCTGCTAAAAGCAGGTGAAGGGGGTAATGGATGACTTTGTGCGGCTTTCTGTGATCTTGGTGACTTCCATCCTTCAACTGGTTTTGCGTTTTCAATGCTGTCTTTAGTTTCCGTTTCTTCAGCTTCTTGTTTCACCGGCTCAGCTTTAAAACATGGATTCTCGTCCCCTGGTCGGCGGCGGGATTTTGGGGGTCTCCCCCTCCGAGGCGGAGTTTGTACATTCGATGGTTCCTGAAGTTCTTTATCGCCTCGTTTCCTGGTTGACCGTGACGTGTCGGTCGAGTCTTTCATTAGATTTGGGCCGTCGTCAATTGTCGCATAAACAGATCGCACATTTCTACGGCGTGTTCTGCCTAAAGGCAAACTTGGCTCCAAAGTTTCAGACTCTGGGGCAGAACTTGGAGATTTTGCTGTGTTTTTTGAGACTCTTTCTATCTCCAATTTCTGCTCCTGAAGTTTCTGAGTGTCAGCTCGGGGCGATGATGACCTCTTTAGCTTTTCACGGTCTATCCTCTCACTTTTCCTCGTGACAGGCTTTTCCGGGATGGTTGCAGTGACTGCCTGAAGTGTAGTCTTTGTTCTTTTGGTTTGTGAAGACCTTTTCTCTTTTATACCTACAGACGGTTCGGTATCTGCTTCATTATCCGAAATCTGTGGCTGTACCTCCAAGTGTTCTTCTTGCTGGTTGACATCTAACTGGACAGTGACGGAAGAATTTTTATCTCCTTTGTGTTCATCGGATGCCACTTCTTTTTTGCTAGTTTTGGTGGAATCTGAACCAAGTTCTAACACTTCTGTTTCTGGATTTCTGCAGTTTTGTGGGTCAGCTCCTCCCGGAGTTGGCGGTTTAGTATTCAAGTAAGAGGGATGTTCTCCAATCGATATTTCCTCCTCGGTAGCCGCAAAACTTGAAGTAACATTTGCATCTAATTGCTTGTTTACTGCCGGTTCTGCTTCTTCACAAGGGCTGACACTAACAACATATTTCAGGGCATCCGCTGCAGAGCTGGAGTTTACATTTTCCACCAGGGAGGCTTCGTGCACTACTTTATTCAGAGTTGCTTCTCGTTGCTCAAGGAGAACTGGCTGGGGAACAACAGGGGGTGGTTGCGGTATAAGAGCCCTAAAAAACGGCATAGTATTCACCACCTCTGATTCAGGGGCAGAATCTGGTGTTTTAGGCTGAACTTCTTTTTCAACTTCTCGTCGCTCCAGTTCCTTTGGTTTCTGGTCCTTTTCCTTTTCTTTCTGTTGCATTCGTGTCAATTCAATGAAGCGACTGTGAAACAAGACTACGGGTTCTTGTATCAGTTCTAGGCTGCTATTGGAGCCATCCACAGATCCTTGCCTTCCAAAGAATTTCCCAGAAATTACATCCAAATCATCTTCTTTCCTTTCAAGGTGCTGTAGGCGTTTTGAATCCTGCTCAAAAATGGAGCTGTGCAGGAAACGGGAAGCAAATAGTTCCTGCCTCTCTTGCTCGTCTTCCTTGTGCTCTTCCTTCTTTTCATCCATTTTACCATCAGAATCGGTTCTAATTTTTTTCTTTTTCATGTACCAAGAGGGGATTGGCCTTGGTGCCGATTCCACCTTTTCCTTATCTTTATCTTTCCTAAAGTTGGCAAACCTGGAATCTCGATCCAGAAATGACCAATTTTCTTCTCGGGATGACGACAGAGACTTTGCCCTTTCTAGTAAAGCCTTGGTGTCCGGGGTAATGGTCTTGTCGAGAGCAAAGGAATAGAATTTGTTTCTTTCCAGAGAACTTGATAGCTTCAAGTCTGATATCCTATCATCCTCCCTATTTCGTAGAAACAAAGGCAACCTAGAACTTTCAAAAGAAGTTGAGGCTTTTGGTGAATGAGATTTATGTTCATTATCCTCATCAGAATCGCTCGGTACCTCTCCTGGTTCGAGCTCACGCACAGAACGCTTGCGAATTCCATCGCGTTTTATGACGCTACTTGGAAAGCTAACGTCAGATCTACTTGCCTCTAGTTTCAAACGTGTTTCCCAGCGTGCTGTCTCCTCCTCGGAGCTCTGAGATGCTATTTTAATTCTGGACAAGTCCAAAATTTGTTCTCGCTTATTTGATTCATAAGAATTGCACTTTAAAGATTCTTCTTTAACAGGAACTTGAATGGTGTAGTCTGGCTTGGGAGAAACTTTAGGTTCTTTCGGTGGCAATGTCTGATGTGGCAATGTCTGATGTGGCAATGTCTGATGTGGAGAGTCTGAGTTATCATCTTCATCCTGATAAGACAGAATATGCCGAAATCCAGGGGAAAAGACAGTTTTTTCGGAATCCTCACTTTGTTGACGAGAACTCCTATAATTTCTCTCTCTTTTCATGCTAATCTCAAAATCAAATTGGTCTGTTTTTTTCCGTTTAACTGGAGGAGAGTCGTCTGTGACATCTTGAGGTGGCTTCCCAACTTCATGGACCAAACTTCTTCTGTCAAATTCGTCTGGATTATCTTTTCTGGGGCTGTTGAATTTCTCTGATTTTGCCATCTCCATCTCCTGCTGCTGCTTCAGTTTGCGGTTCTGCTCCATTTGTTTCCGGTAACTCTGAGTGTAATCAATATCAATCCCTAGTTTCTCTTCCGCTTCAGCCGTCTGCGATTTCTCATGGGTGGACTTGTGATCATTTGCGTCTTCAGTGCCGCTATATTTTCTCTTCCGTTCATCTCTTTTCATATCTCCTTCTCCCGATATCTCATCAAGGTGTGGGAGCAGTTGCTGAAGAACTCCCTTAAGCAGAGGTTTTGGTGTGTTCACTTTCTTCACTCCAACTTCTTGAACGTCCACCAAGTCTTCAGATGGCTCACTTATTCTAGACTGTACATCCACGCCAGGCCGCAAGCCAATCCCTACCGAAACAGTGGCAGACTCCTGCCCTTCCCTGGGGCTGAATGCTGGAATTAATTTTTCTTGCTTAATTTTTCTGTGCTCTCGTTTGAGCGATTCTTTGCGCACGGGTCTGCGGTCAACGTCTCCTTCTTTACCCACTTCTCTCCAGGGAGCCAGCTCAGGTTGTTTTTTTAGACCTTGACGCAGTTCCTCTTCCTCTTGACTGCTTCTCTTAACCTCTAACTTCTGCCTGTCTGTTCTTAACGTTGGATCCGCAAAACGCCTCTTCCTTGCTTCCAGTTTGTCAATATCCATTACATTCGGTGCATCAACACACGGTTCGGGTTTGAGGTTCTTTTTATGCTTGATTTTCACTTCCTTCTCCACGATTTCTATTTGGCTGGCAAGCAGTTTCTCTTTTAACATTTTTGGCCTAATGGGCTCCACTTTGGTCAGCTCTGTCTTTGTCTGATCAAGTCGTGTTAGCTGTACTTTATGTTGTTCTGCAGGAGGAGATTTGACCACATCATTCTCTGGCTTTCCTCTCGACTTCTCCACAATCAGGGGTTCAATCACTTTCGTCTCTCTCTCTTTTACACGAGTTAACACCACACAGGGAATTAAATCTAAACGATTTTTTGAAGCCCCGTCTTTCTCTGCTTTTTCTTTCCCTTGTTTTGTTTTACCCTTTTGTCCATCAGGGTTTGGATCTCTGTCTATTTCTTGGTCTGTTTCAGAAGATGGGGAACTTGGAGTTGGAGGCTTCACCTTGCGTAGTCTGAGCTTCTCAGTTTTCTCCTTCTTCTCTGGTTTTTCCACTTCAGGTTTGTCGATTTTTTTTGCTTTTTCCAATTTCTCAACCTTTTCTTTCCTTTGTGTCCTTTTATCAACTCTTTCGGGTTCAAACACTCGGTCTTTCTCCTTTTCATTTTTATCATAACGCTCTGGTCGAACTTTGTCAGTCTTCTCAACTTTATCATATCGAGGGGGTGAGAGCGAGCTGCAACTACCACTACGATCTGACGATCGACTGTATATTCTACGTTCCGAGTCCATGCTGTCACTCTGGTGCCTCTCAGACTGCGTTGGTGACGCACTACAACTCTGCGCTCTTCTCGAATGTGTTGGGCTTTGGCTTCGTTCACAAGTCCGCCTTTCATGATCTCGCTCTCTATCAGATTCGTAACGTTCCCTCTCCCGCTCCCTCTCTCGCTGTCGATAACTGTACTCCCTTATGTCCTGTTCATAGGGATCTCTGTAGTCTCTGTACTCCCGGGGATCTTCATAGTAGCGAGGATCATAATAATCACCCTGATAGGGATCCCATTCGGCATAAAAATCTCTGCTTCTTGCACGGTAGTCTCTCCGAGGATCTTCAGGGAATGTAGCAGCCGGGCCCCTAACCGCATCAAAGTAGGCTCGATCTGTAGGATATTCATGGTATGATCCTCGCCGATCCTCCCTACTAATTAAAGAAACAAAAATCAAATCAAATGTCAATTTTTAAATCAAATCAACGGCTGCATAAAATTAATTTCTTCTCTGTAAATAGGCTGACACCAAAGCTAAATGCTCCAGATTTAATCCTGTTTTATTTGACACTCTCAACTGGAGGACAGCAGACAATGTTTCCCCACTGCTGACAGATATGCACTCAGTCATGGATCAGCATGAAGGTTTATGCCATTAGATTTTGAACCCAGATTGCCGGAGCTGTGAGCCAAAGGTTCTACTAACTGGGCCACCGAGCTGTACTAAACTGGTCACTTTGAAAATAAGTTACTATTTACTGATTTAATGCTTGCAATCTCTAAATCTCTATTTTTTCTGTTGCAGACTAAGATTCAAGTCCCATCGCTGGCCATTTTCCTTTAAGTTCTGACCATTACAGTAGACTCTCAAATGGAGGACAATTTCCATCAAGTGTCTGGAGTGACTGTTTAAACCTCTTTTTTTGCAATGTGTGTTTTATTTAATTGATGGTAAAATAGAACAGCCGCACAAAAATTCTCAATAACACCAAACATTCTTGATTTAAATTCAATTGCGAGTTAAACACCAGAAAATGAATTTGAAATAATATTTGAATTAGGGAAGAGACAGGATTATGCATGGATCCATTAAAGACACATTACATTACATAATTATTATAGAGAAGTTCTAGATTTTAAAGTTGTTAACAAAATAATGTATATTATGACTAAACAATCCTCAGACTGAAAGTTCTAATTTACATGTCACGACTGTTCATATGTGTGCTTAATAAAGTTAATCAAAAATCCTGAACTAATCAGTGCAATAAATCAATATTCACCATTTCAAAATCCTTAACAAAGTTCACAAAAGAAAGATAAACTCAAAATGCTGGAGTAACTCAGTGGGTCAGACAGCATCTCTGGGGAAAAGGAATAGGTGAATATCGCCTATTGTGACGTTTCGGGTTGAGACCCTTCTTCAGACAGAAAGTCAAATGAAAGATTCACTTGCCTTCGCTCAGCAAAGATTTCGTACAGGTCTCTGATGTCTTGCCCAGAGACTTCCATTGAACGATAAAATGCCAACTGACTCTCGCGATTTGCAAAATCCACCTTCATGGAAGAAATTTGACTGTTAGGCATTAGAAGCTGAGACAATAGATATCAAACATTTTTAAAAAGCTGAATATTCAACTGCAAAGTTGAACTGGCAGCAAATAGTATTGTTTTACATGCTTTTGATCCTTGCAAGCATTAAACTGTTTTTCCAATTTGCTTGCCAAACACATAACCACTTTGAACTGCAGAATGCCAATAGAGTCTGCTTTTCAATATTGCAAAATATCATTAAATTTTATTTTCTTCCTCAGAATTAAACCAAATAATCCCCTTCAATGTTGCTATTATTTCATGCTCTGGTTTTCCTTATAAAACATTAGCACCTCATGCAATTCCTTGAAACTGTGGAAGGTGTGTGTGTATGTGTGTGTGCGCGTGTGTGGCTATCTGAGAATAGGAACATCGCTATAAACATCTATCTGTGCTGAAAGACAGAGCGAAAGAGAAGATTTATAAGAGTGAAGGGAATAAGAAGTGCAGTTAGAATCCCCATGAACTCTCTTATACTAACCTTTATTCTATTTCCTCCAATCTTCCTGCCCTTGGTCTCCTGCACCGCTGTCTGTGCGCATTCAATTTCATCGTACAACACCAGAGCCATTCCTTTCTGACGATCCAACACAATCTGTCCCAGGAGGTAAAGAAAGAAGTCAGCTAGTTCCCTGAACAGGAATGGCAAGTAACTAATAGATATATGGCAGAATTTCTCTGGAGCAGTTTGGAGATCCACCCAAATGTGTAATGAAAGAATGGCCAAGTCAGAGTTGATGTTTGAAATAATCTCCCTGTAAAAGAGCCAAAAGTCGAGTGGGCTAAGAGAGCTTATATCACTAAAGGTTACAGTGAAGGATGTTTTATGCAGCTTATTCATAAGCAAGGAAACTGTAATAAAATGTTATTAGAGAAATTGTGTATCAGATGTAATGAATGACAAATTGAAGGAAGAGTTGAAGATGTAGAGAATGCTATATTGAGGTCATGTATTGCATTACTACATCATTCGATGTCCTGAGGAGATTGGCTGAAGTGAATATATATTCCAAATGTGATTTGAACATACCATCCGTTTGATTCAAATCCTTTTTATAAAATGAATTGTGATCATCAGATTATTGTTATGCTGACAACCATTTTCAACATTAAAAAATGTGTAAAACCGAGATCATAGTCCTCTGCATCACCCAGCACAGACCGCAACACAATAGCTCTCTACTGCCGTTATTATTATTATTATTATTATTATTATTTGGTTTCTTGCAAGATCTGGATTACTTTGTGGCACTAAAATATGGAATTGGTGCTAAGAGACAATAGAGTCAGTCAGCGTTTGAAAGAGAAAAGTCAGTTCAATGGGGCAAGTGGGAATCTTTAGATCTCAAAGTATTACAGAATTACTTAATTTTGATATTTTTCATTTCAAAATTCCCTGTTTGTGCACTGATTCTTTCTACAAACTTCAGGAAGCTGGGTGTTGAAACAGAGATGGTTGAGAACTTCAAGTTCCTAGCCGTAATTATCACCAACAAGCTTTCCTGGTCCATCCAAGTTGATGCTACGGCCAAGAAAGCATACCAACGCTTCTTCTTCCTCTGAAGATTAAAAAAATTAGCTGTCTCTCATGACTCTTACAAATTTCTACCAATGCACAATATAAAGCAACCAGTTGTGATGCATAACAGCTTGGCTTGGCATCTGTTCTGCCCAAGACCACAAGAAACTGCAGAATTGTGGATGCAGCCCAATCCATCACGCCAAACAGCCTCCCGCTCATTGACAATATCTACATTTCCTGTTTGCCTTAGAAAGGCAAACAGCATAATCAAGGACCACTTGCACCCCCATCACTCCACCTTCTCTCCTCTCCCGCCAAGCAGCAGATACAAGATTCCACTAGATTCAAGAGCAGCTTCTTCCTCACTATTACAAGACTCTTAAGTGCACCTCCCACAAGCTAGGGAAGCATTCCTGGTCTCCCAATCCACTCATTGCACTTTTTCTTTAAGTACTTTCGCTGTATCTGTTACACTATATTCAGTAATCCATTACATTTCTCTGTTTGCACTACCTGTTATACTCATGGATGCTTTGATTGTACTCCTATCTAGTATAATTTACCTAGATAGCACACAAAACAAGTTTTTCACTGTATCTTGAAGCTTGAAACAATAATAAACCAATACATGAACAAGGTAAATAAATGAAATAAAATATTATAAAACAGGCTATTTGCAGGGCGACATTACAGGGATTACATTTTAAGCATCTTATTATTTAAACTGTTCAAAGAAGCAAACATAATCTTATTATGCAACTAAACGGTTTTTAAAAAAGCTTACACTTAAATGCTCTGATTAAAGTGTATTTCCCACTACAGCTTCTTTTAGGGTACAATATAAAACTGAAAACTAACGATCTCAATACGCCCATTGCTAGGCACTGAATATCATTTTCTCTTATCAGAACATGAAATGTATAGAAGGTATGTTTTGAAGGGGAAAAATGAAAATCAACAATTGGAAAAAAAATCTTTTTGCTGCCAGTTGTTAATAATTTGTTAGATGTAAACAAGCACTGCAACAAGGCACTTACTTTGAGCACAGGCCCATAACGACAAAAATGCCTGGACAAGTATTGTTCAGTAATATTTGAAGATAGGCCATCCAGCCATACACAATTAGTTGGCATACTCTTGCCAAATCCCAGCTGAGGAGAATAAGAAATAAGAGAAGAAAAGGTGTATTTTAATTGTAACAATACTCATTGGCCCAAATTCAATAAAACAAAGCTAGATTGCAGACTTTCATGTATTCCAATATAATCTACTTGATTATCTCATTGCCAAAATTCACAATTATAATTTATCTGTTACATATAATACACTACATGAAACTCTACCCTGTAGATAACTGGTATAGAAACATGATGCAAATCTATACATGATTTATATTATGTTGTGAATAATAGTCCTATTCATCTCACTCTTTCACATATTATTGAATCATTCATTATTTAGCAGCTGAAACAGAGGCTCGGCTTTTCAAATTCCTTACGGAACTGGGTGAAATAGTTAAGCACGTTAGGGGTAATTTTCCCTCAGTCCTTTTGGGAATCTGTTAGCCTTTCCATCACGGACAATACAATTGCTCATAGAGCATGGACACTACGATCTATAACCCCAGGACATAAAATCCTTAAGTATTTACTTGCTACTGGAAATGATCTGAAGAGCACACAAAAGTGTCATTTTTGCATTTGTACAGAAAAAGTATGAATTTGGAAAAGGATAACTAACTAATAGAGTAGAATATAATTAATGGTGGTGGGAGGATAGTTCGCTCAAATTGTCGTACATAGTCAATTCTACTTCAGGAAATAATTTTGGCCAATGCTTTTTTTGGGGACACATTTTTTCAGAGATGCGGTACACTATATCGGCACGTACCCTCGCGAAAAAACCCCCCCACCAATTTTGGCTGTTCAGCAAATAGCAATTGAAAAGTCAATAAATGTTTTGGTCCATGGCCCTGCAATCATTGGGAATAATTGAATTTTATTTGAACATTCTTAAGTGAATGCAGCTCCAGTCGGCTTCACCGTCACCATAATTATAGATCAAGTCACATTCATTCAGTGCGATAATAATCTCACAAATATTATCGCGCTAACTAAACATTCTATACATTCTTACAACTTTCCCAATTAAAGTCTTACAAAATGCAAATTGAAAAGCTTTGCTTTTAATTCCAATTGCAAAGTGCAAAAATTAGCGCTAAACCATAGTGTTGGGTCAAAGTTACTTTGATCTTGTTTCCCCAGATGGTGAGATCCAGTCAAGAAAAAAAAGAAGCAATTTTTCACTTGAAAGTGAGAGAAATTGAGGGATGAAGAGTGGGGGCCACGTTTTAAATCAGATGCTTCAACCGTAGAGGCCTGAAGTTCATCTGCAAATTTACTTAATCAAGGGGCAGGGGGGACATGTTGCTGTGTAACATATAGGAGAAATATAGGGTGTAAGGAAGGGGAAATAAGTGCAGATCAATCTCCCAGTGTAGCCCAATGGATTCTTAATCAGGAAGTACTGGGCTCAGGTGATGTTTCCCCAGAGCTCAGCTCAGTTTGCTCCGCTCAGCTCCATCTGCAAGAGGAACAGTAGTGTTTGCTTTCACATACTGTTCAACCACACTTCAGGCAGGTTGACCCAAGGTAACACCAATTACATCCACAGACACATCAGCAGCTTGGACACTCTAGCTAATATGCCAAGTATACAATGTAAAACTTGGAGGGAGGAAAGAGAAAAGTAACTCAAGAAAACAGTGGGGAATATTACAAAAGTAAAGTTACAACAAAAAACAATATACAAGAAATTGTTCAACAGAAAATTCTTACTAATATTTCACTGTGAATTCCTGATAAGTGAATATTCCTGATAAGCAAATGACTGTATTTCTCCTTCCTGACCTTGAGCCGATTATTTCCTAAGTACTCTCCGTCCATTTTCTTGATGGCTTTGCAGACACTTGCAATGTCACAGTACTGTAGGAAGGCGTATTGAGGAACCCCATTTACCTTCTTGATGTCAATATCCTGTCATTTTAAATACAAAAAAAAACAATAGCATGTACTTTGAATCTGGCCCTTTGCCTCATTTCAAAACTTATTCTTGGCCATTTTAATCATTTCACAGTTATCTTCCCCCCCCCCCCCCCCCCCTTCTCATTAAAAAATGAATTGTGCTGCAAAAATGTTAATTTTGTTAACTGTACATTTCATACTTACTTTTACTTGGAACAGTAATGCACAGTATCAATCCACTATCATCTGCATTAACATTCCAATTGCAGATATGGGCAATTAGAACATTACTTTAGGTTCTCAACCCCCGTATGTTCATAAGTTATAAGGGCAGAATTAGTCTATTCGGTCCATCAAGTCTACTCCGCCATTCAATCATAGTTGATCTACCTTTCCCCCTCAACACAATTCACCTGCCTTCACCACATAACCCCTGACACCCTTAATGTTAGTATTCATTTTAACAGTACCTCATTTCCTCGTGGATCGTGATGCTTAAATTCAAAGATTAAGACTCAAACTCAACTTCTTTAATGCTGATTATATTTCAATTTGGAAACCAGGTTGCTTCACATTAATGGCCAAATTCAGTTTGCAAATCTGGTTCCAAGTTATAATAATATATACTTACCAACTATTGTATGTAATCCAATGTATGTGAAAAAGGACAAAATGACAATCAACAGGCACTTTAATTACTCCTGTCCGTGTCCTACACTCCACCAAGGCATATTCATCCAGACACCCGTCCACATGCTCACCTTCATATGCTTCCACTTTAACATTCTCAGTCATGTTTAAATCTGTTAATGATTTCACCGGGCCTTTTCTACCCTTGCAGTTTCAATGAATAAATCAGACAGGTTGATTGATCAGTACCTTGAAATACTGGTATTGAGTCCACACAGAGCTGACTCAGTTTCAAAACTTTTAGCATCATGTACATTGACTTACAATTGATTTGACCCTGCTTCTCAGTTTTGCCCAACTCCCAGGACGACTTATAATGTGGCAATTAGATATTCAAACTTAAGACGTGTAAAACCACAACAAATGCAATTTATTCTCCAAAAAAGGATAAAATCCAAAACACAAAAGTTATTTAATCAATTTTCTGTAAAAATAACTGCCCTGCAAAAAATCTAGAAAATAATCAAGAAGATGAACAAGTAGAGAGTGGATAATCTTATATATAACATGGAAGTGAGTATCATTTCAAGTCACAAGTTCATATAAAACCATGTCATCTCAACATTGACCAACCCTTCAGGGTACATACCACAATCTCCCCAAAGCGCTCAAAGATGTTTCGAAGATCTCCATAGGTTGTGGTTTTCTCCAGGTTTCCAATAAATAATGTTCTTGTGGCCTTGGGATGAAACTCGTCTATTCGGTCATCCAGTGGTCGAAATTCATTCTCACTCTCCGTTTCTGCAAGGGGACCCAAACAAAAAAAAATTCGAAAATACATTATGTCACCAGTACCAAAGTAGTATTCGTGTCAACTCATTTCTTCATCATCTATTTCCACAGGCAGATTTTGTTGTGGATATATTTTGAGGCTTTTTATTAAGGAGGCATTTTTAATTTGCGTGGCAAAGATTCAGTGCTGTTTCCAGTAAGCAAGGAACCCCTTATCAAAAGCATAATTGTTATAGAATCCATAGTTACGTGAAAATGCCTTTGGAACAGCAGGTTCTAGTTTAGGTGAACGATTACTCCAACCTCACAATGTCCAATCAATACTTTTCATTTAAAGATGGGACTGAATCCAGCTGCCCAGGCAGATTTTGTTGTGGATATATTTTGAGGCTTTTTATTAAGGAGGCATTTTTAATTTGCGTGGCAAAGATTCAGTGCTGTTTCCAGTAAGCAAGGAACCCCTTATCAAAAGCATAATTGTTATAGAATCCATAGTTACGTGAAAATGCTTTTGGAACAGCAGGTTCTAGTTTAGGTGAACGATTACTCCAACCTCACAATGTCCAATCAATACTTTTCATTTAAAGATGGGACTGAATCCAGCTGCCCAAATGGGGAACTGAGCACACAGAGCCACCTGGTGGTGCATTCTGTCACAGCATCTCTTAATGAAACACAATACTCTTATGGGTAGGAAGGAACTGCAGATAGACACAAAATGCTGGAGTAACTCAGTGGGACAGGCAGCATCTCTGGAGAGAAGGAATGGGTGACGTTTCGGGTCAAGACCCTTCTTCAGACAACATTCAGGAACTGCAGATGCTGCTTTAAACCGAAGATATACACAAAAAGCCGGAGTAAATCAGCGGGTCAGACAGCACCTCTGGAGAAAAGGAATAGGTGACATTTCGGGTCGAGACCCTTCTTTAGACCCTTAAGACTCGTATGGGACTTGGCAGAGTTGACATTTCCATGGTCAGAATGTTTAGAATCAGGGGTCAATCTTAATGCAAGTCATCGAACAGAAATGGGAAGAAATGTCTTCACCCAGACTATAGCAAATCTTTTGAATTCTCTACTCAAGAGGGCTGTGGAGGCTCAGTCAGTAAATATATTCAAGACAGAAAGTTCTAGATCTATGGACATTAACAGAATGAGGGATATGATGTCTGTGCAGGACTGTGGGTTTCAGACAAAAGATCTTCCACGATCTTACTGAATAGAAGGCGACGGCGGCATGATGACGCAGCAGTAGAGCTACTGCCTTATAGCGCCAGAGAACCGGGTTCGATTCTGACTACAGGTGCTTGTCTGTACGGAGTTTATATGTTCTCCCTATGAACTGCGTGGGTTTTCTCAGAGATATTCGGTTTCCTTCCACCCTCCAAAGACGTAGAGATTTGTAAGTTAATTGGCTTGGTATTAATGTAAATTGCCCCTAGTGTGTGTGGGATAGTGTTAGTGTGCGGGGATCGCTGGACGGTGTGGACTCGGTGGGCCAAAGGGCACTGTTTCCACGCTGTATCTCTAAACTAAAACTGAAAGGAAGGGCTGAATGGGTACTCCTTATTTTATTTGCTTATATTTAATAGCAGACCCTTTGCAGGCCACAGGATAGGATTGTAACAGTCAGTAGATCTAATTAAGCAAAACTAATTCAAACAGGAAATGTACTACAGTTCCTATGTCATTTAATTAATTTAACATAAAATTATACCTTGCTTTCAAAAAAGCCCTTGGCACAAGCATGCTCTCTCAAACCCCATCGCTGCTCAGTAGACACCTACCTGGGCCAGTCCAAGCAGTGACTTCAATCTGCATGCCAAAAAATAACTTCCCCTTAGACGCATTCATAGCTTTCTCCTGATCTTCTTGTTGTCGAAAGAAAACAAGGCCATAGCGCTCTTCAGAAGCACCATGGATCTGCACAGATGTTACCTTCCCATACTTCTTAAATTCATGGAACAGACCATCTTTAAGGCTTGTGTCTAAATGCAAAAATCAACATCTTCAGTACATAGTTGTTCACATGATGCAAAGTATAATTTCTTTAGTTAGAACATAGTTTAGTACAACACAGGAACTCGCTCTTTGGCCCACAATGTCTGTGTCGAACATGATGCCAAGACAATTAGCAATCTCCAATTTTATAGCTGCTTTCATCAGTCATGCTCTTCTGATTTGGAATGGTAAATATTCCTGGCGTTCTGCGGTTCTTAGATTAGAGCAAACAAAATTATCTAAAAGTACGGAGGGCGCTGGTCATGCTGCTGGTAAACATTAAAACCCCTACAAAATCAAATGGAGTGTGGTGTTTGGTATATGGATAGGAAGGGTTTAGAAGGTTATGGGTCAAATTCAGGCAAAAGGGACGAGCCCAATATGCCAATTTGGTCAGCACGGACAAGATGGGCCGAAGGACCTGTTTCTGTGCTGCATAACTCTGATTTACTAACTGAAGTAGGAAACAACATTTGGTGAAATGCATAGAGTTAAATTGCAATAATGATTCAAAAAGAAATTGTAATTCTATATTTGCAATTTATTTAAAATGGATTAAGGCACTAGATGTTATTCCTAAATTAAGCAAAGCGTGACAGTTTCTTTTACATTCTCTTGCTGTTTGGAAACAATCATCAGCTTTATTCTAACTTCTATACACGGTTGTTACACCAGTATTTGTAATTTTCATTTATTCATGAACTTTTGTAATAATAATAAAAACCTCCCAATTAAAGCATTTCAAATGATTTAAACCTCTTTAAAACAAGATACAATATGAAGAAACCAATAATGTTGTGAAATCAAAGCAGAGCATTCAACTATGCAGTAAACATCTCAAGTCTGGAATTCTAGGCTTTTAGCACTAATTATTACATAACTTTAATTCCAAGTAAAACTTCTATAACATCTGGTTTCAGTTATAAAAAAAGGGCCCATTCACTCCAATCCCATCAATGTCCAAGATTCTATCTAGTACCGGCACACCAGAGGTAACTGACTGCAGCCAGGTAACTTCCAACTATTATTCCACAAATAAATTAAGATATCAGAGAAGTTGCTATCTGCTAATTTAAATCAAATAGAAATGCAGACGATTTAAAACCCCAGAACTTCCCTGCGGTTACAATGCCTTTATATTTTGTGATAGAATTGTACACTAGAGGTTTCACAAAAATGGATCAAATTGGTTTCCGAACATAGCTTTTCTACTATTTTCTAAAATCCAATATTGTTTTAAAAAACAAAAAAAAGAGTACTTGTTGCTGGGTGCCAGGCAATTCCCCCAAACTAATCCAATACTTTCTAGAACACGATGGCAATCTGAAAGAAACATTAGTGCACCAAATGGCGTGTTCACTCACCAGTAGAACGGACTGGCAAGTTTTGGACCTTGATTCCATAGCTTTTGCGTGGTTCATCCTTTTCCACAGGTGTCGGGAGTTGAACTGGTGGTGCAGGGACTGCAGCAGACTGAACGGATCTTGCTGGAGACTCGTCACTGGAGCTGCTGCTAGAATCACTACTGCAACAGATACAACTACCGGTTAGAACTGACCGACTACACTCCACCTGGCAGAAAAATTGAGCACATTCCCATCATAGCTGCAGATTAAACAATATCCAGCATATTTATATCTATCTACAATCTCTTGTTGCTATGGAGAGCTCATACTTCCCCAAAGATACCAAGCTGTAAATGAAAATTAACTTAAGAATCTCTTACAGTCAGGTTTATAGTGGCAGCGACAATGATCTTTAGTAGGTTATGCATTCACTCACATACAAATGTGCTGTTATAAGTGCACAGCAAAGTCTGAAAATATGTTTTTGAAGTGGAACTGAAATATTATAACAGTGATAAATCAATAAACTATTTCTTTATAACAAAGCTTGCTATGTTACACATCAATGTTAGTTAATCAGTAGAATATCTTTCTAATGTTGGACTCTGTAGTGCATGATCATGTCTATTTATCAATACTAATATGTGTTTAAGGAATACAAATAACAGACTGCGGCACAGTTTATGAATTCCTATCACGATAACTATAAGTGCTGGTGACTCATATTTTGGTCTCAATGTGGTGTCGCCAACCACCTTTATAAGGATTCAAATTTATTACATTTCAGTGACCAAAATTCCAACTTTTTTTAATGTTTTTAAATGATTAAAATAAATATTCCATTCAGTCAAATAAAAACTTTAGAATTTATAGCATAGTTTAACACAGAGGTTGATGAATCTTCAAGAAGATGAGAAAACCTAGATATAAATTGTTGGAGTAACTCAGCGGGACAGGCAGCATCTCCGGAGAGAAGGAATGGGTGATGTTTTGGGTCGAGAGCCTTCTTCAGACTGAATGGCCTCGACCCGAAACATCACCCATTCCTTCTCTCCAGAGATGCTGCCTGTCCTGCTGGGTTACTCCAACATTTTGTGTCTACCTTAGATTTAAACCAGCATCTGCAGTTTTTTCCCCACACAATAGATATAAACAGATAGACTTGGTGATGACAGATTGAAGTTGGATAAACATGACAATACTGGAAGGCCAGTGAAGCACCTGTCCCAAACACAGTATGGATAAAACAAATTCCCAACAAAAGTTGTGATACTACATAGAAACATAGAAAATAGGTGCAGGAGTAGGCCATTCGGCCCTTCAAACCTGCACCGCCATTCGATATGATCATGGCTGACCATCCAACTCAGTATCCCATCCCTGCCTTCTCTCCATACCCCCTGATCCCTTTAGCCACAAGGGCCACATCTAACTCCCTCTTAAATATAGCCAATGAACTGGCCTCAACTACCTGTGTGATACTGTGTGAATCCGTTCTTTCAAAAAAGAAAACTAGTTGTTAATAAGAAGGGAGATTATATAAAAAGGTGTGAGTAAAATAATACTTGTGTGCTGACCAATTAAAGCACCATGGAAAACACAGAGCCAAGCGATCTCACAACCAAAGGATCAAATTAAACCTCTGCAGTCTGATGGCATCTTGTCATGAGTAATGGTAAACGATTAAACAGCTAACAGAAAGAGGCGGCTCCAAGAAAGTTCCCTTTTTCAACTATGGCAGAACCCAACATGCGAGACCTAAAGTAGTAGTTTGCAACATGTTCAGCCACATCCTGAATAGATAATCTCTGTTCTTCCCAGATTGCCACCATCACAGAAGCTGCTCTCAAGGTAAATTGATTTACACCACTTGAAATGAAGAAATAAATGCAAGTATCATATAGAGCAAACGCTATGGGACCAAATAAAATCCCAGCTATAGGACTAAAGACCAGCACTGCAGATTAGGCCGTGCCCTTGTCAAGTTGACCCAGTAGTCACAAAATTGACATTTACCCAACAATGTAGAAATTTGCTCAGTTATGTCCTGTCCACAAAATGTAGAAAAAACCCAATAAGAGCAACTATTGTCTAATCATTGGCAAAATGATGCAAGACATGACCAACCACACTATCAAGTTACAATTGGTCATCTGTGTCCAGTTTAGGTTTATCCCTGTGGGTGCTGTTCCTTGATAATAGATGCCACCTTCTAGATGCGAACGGTTGGGCTGTGAACGTGATTGGCCGGGATGAGTCCGCTACTCCCCGCAGCCTCCTGCTGCAGCCTCTTGTGTTGCCATGTGTTGGAATTGCCATCAGAGGCTACTGTGCAATTAATCAGGGTATTTTCAACAGTTCAACTGTAGAAGATTGTTAAGAGTATTCAGAGATGTACGGAATCTTTTTAAACATCTAAGAAAGTAGAGACGCTGGCATACTTTCTTGGTGATTACATCTTAGTGCCGTGCCCTGGACAAGTTATTTGAGACGTTAACGCCGAGCAATCTGAAGCTGCTAATTCTCTCCACCATCGACCCATCAATGCAAACTGGAGCGCGGTCTCTTGACTTCCCCTTCGGGCATCAGCGATTAGTTTTTGGTCTTGTTGACATTGAGCAAGAGGTTATTGTTGCAGCACTACTCAACAAGGTGTTCAATCTCTCTCCTGTACACTGACTCATCATCACCCATGATTCGACTAAGCACAGCTCTGTCATCAGTGAATTGATTGATTATATTGATTGAGCTGTGCTGGCCACATGGACACTGGTGTGAAGAGAGTAGAGCATGGGGCTAAGCAGGCAGCCTTGAGATGCACCTGTGCTGATAGTCAGCGAGGAGATTTTGTTATTGATCATCCTGATTGTGGTCTGCAATGAAGCAGTCAAGGATCCAGTTGCCAATGGAGATACAGAGGCCCAGGTCTTAGATCTTGGAGATGAGTTTGGAGTAGACGATAGTGTTAAATGCCGAGCTGTAATCAATGAATAGCAGCCTGATGTATGTGTTCCTATTATCCAGATGACCCAGAGTGAAAGGTAGAGTCAGTGAGATAGCATCTGTTGTTGACTTGTTGTAGCTCGACCTGAAAATAAACATGACTTGACACAACTTACTCTTGCTAAGTCTGTGTTTAGATCTGGAGCCGATTAGTACCCTCCAAAACCTTTCTACTATCTAAAAGTCACAAGCAGCTGCTTACAACTGGATGAGTACAGCAACAACAATTCTCAAGACACCATCCATGACCACGTAATTGAGAGGCCATCAACCTAACATTCAGTCCCTCCACAACTTGCATACAGTGGCTACAATGATATCATCTAGGCTCCTACAACATCACATCTTGAACTTGTGACCTCTGCTACCAAATAAGAGTAGCTAATGCACAGGAACACCACATCAGCAGATTCATCTCCAAGGGATGCCACATCCTGACTTGGAAATATAAAGCAAGTCATATGTCATTGCCAATTCGAAACACTAAACCTCCCTGCACAATCTATCTGTGGATAATCTATACCCGGACATAAAAGCAGTTAATCGCTACTTTTTCAAGGGCAATAAACAATTTCGGTATTCCAAAAAGTTCAAGGAATCATGAGATTTGTCAAAAGTCACTCGCGATAAACACCCCCGGCAACCATATGCACACACACACCTGCGCCCCACCGCAGCCAGGATCTACCTGGGCCTCCGGCGCCGCCGAACCGCCACTTGACCGCCCCTCCCCGAGCGCCCCATCCCCGGCCGGGAGCGGCCGGAGACGTCTGGGCCGACCCTGGACCGATGGGACACCGGCCTCCCGCAGCGGCAGCCCAGGCCCACAGCCAGTGTGGAGAAGAAGCGCCAACTCCAGCTCAACTCTGCCCGACCCACCGGGTTAACCGACAGCCCTGGACTGACGGGACACTGGCCCGGAGCAGTTGAGCTAGCACTTCTCCTCCACGCCGGCTGCAAGCTCGGGCCTCCACTGCAACGGGCCGGCGCCCCGCCAGTCCAGGGCCGCCAGTCAACCCGGCGGGACAGGCAGAGCCGAGCCGGAGAAGAACGCTTCCCCTGCGTGCCACCCCGCCAGCCCAGGGACATCCCCGGCCACCCCGGGACAGGGACGGGACACCCGGGAGGGGACGGGGATGGCCCAGCAGTAATTCAACAGCGCCTGCAGCACCGGAGACCCGGGCCCGATCCCTACCACGGACGAAACGCAGGTCTGCACAGCAGCCGAGAATGTTTATCGCGAGTGACCCATGACCTGGGCATGCGCAGTCGGAATACCGAACTCGCTTATTAGGATGGTCAATAAATGCCGTTTTACGCAAAGCCCAGTTCCTGAAAAATAACAGAATTTGTGGTGCTAAACTTACACACAGAGAGGAGGGACCAACATGGAAGATGAATGAATTGTGAAGGTGTGAAGTTAGACAAAAATGTGGCGTATTTACTTAAATAACTTACAAATTCAACCATTCAACATCATTCACTCAGGTTAATCTTGTGGGTTACCTTCCATTATAACGTTGATTTCTGTTATGAAAGCCGCAAACTTATTGGAGAAAGAGAATATATCTTATTTAAAAATTAAAAATACTGCAGATGCAGGTAATACATCTATGGAGACAGTAACAGAGTTAACGTTCCAGTTCAATTACTTCTCCAAAGAATTGCTGCCTGATCTGGTGAATATTTTCAATATGTTTTTATTTCTGTATTTCTACCATTCACGTAATTTTCTCTCCTATCTTTTAGCTTAATTGTTTTAAAACCGCAAGTGTGAGTCAATGTAGAGGAACTCTGACGTTTAACAGTATGGGATGCTAAGTATGAAGAATAATTTGTGCAGTGCTATTAACAAGTCTAAGTAATTATTAACACCAAATAAAGTAAGATTACGCATTATCTAACATTAATAGGAAAATATATAAGTATTGAATCATGTTTTAAATATGATTTACTGACTTGAATGTTCATGCAAGAAACTTTCTGGATCAACTACGAGAAGTGTGTTGTGTTACTGGAGAAGAGGGCATGTCACATCAAAATAACTTTAAGGCAAATTAAGTTTCTCAACGTGACAGAAGGCACAAAATTGAAACTAAAAGCCAATTGCATTTTAATTTGTTGAGAATATGCAAAACAAATCAGAATGTATCAAATATATCTGCTTACATGTGTACTAGTATTACGGACAGTTTCGAAGACATTTCAATTTAAAATATGCTCAATGGAAGCAAAATCATTTGATATCAGAATTTTCTAGACTACACGTGCTTTTCAAATGGCTACTCAACTAACATTGATTATATTGGGTGTAGACACAAACGCTGGAGTACCTCAGCGGGACAGGCAGCATCTCTGGAGAGAAGGAATGGACGACGTTTCAGGTCGAGACCCTTCCTCAGACTTTTATTATTTATTTATCCAGGTGCGTTACTCCAGCATTTTGTGTGTTCCGCTGAGTTACTCCAGCATTTTGTGTCTACCTTCGATTAAACCAGCATCTGCAGTTCTTTCCTGCACATTAATTGTATTGGAATAGATGTATTCCAAATGAACAGGTTTCTCGTCGGTTCATGACAATATGCGAACCTATCGGTTATGAATTTACATCGATCCATCACTAAAACTCGTGTGTGCAATTAATAAAAATGTGAAAACAGAATGAAGTGGGTTGATTACTCTATACAATTCAACTCTGCACCTCATTGAATGGTATCCAAGATACTCATCAATTGCCAGCCATGCTGTTATATTATACTCAAAGCAGCTGCAAGGTCAGATCACGTCAGGCTGCTGACACCTAAACCAGCTGGAAGACTATTTTGCAACACTATAAAAGCCAACAAGCAACTGACTTTTTGCATTAAGTATCATGGCAACCAGCCAGAAATTACTGAAGATTTTTACAAAGCAGTCATGCAATGGTGAACTGGAGGACTCCAAGATAGGAATTGTTCTACACTCTCCTGGTTTTAAGAATGCATATTGCAATATTCATTTGCTTGGAAACACTCAGTTCATATTTGAATTACCACTTTTAGTTTATGACCACATCTATGGATTACAGGGAACTGCACGTTCTGGTTTACAAAAAAAGATAACATTCTGGAGTAACTGAGCGGGTCAGACAGCATCTCTAGAGAACATGGACAGGTGATGTTTCAGGTTGGGATCCTTCTTGAGATTGATTGGGGGTGGAGGAAGTTGCAATAGAGGAGGGGCAGGACAAAGCCTGGCAAGAGAGAGAGAGAGAGAGTGTGTGTGTGTGTGTGTGTTTGATTGATAGGCAGATGGTGGACAAAGGTCATAGAAGGTGTGAGGCACAAAGAATTGAAGAGTTGCAAATTGTGAAGCTAGAAAAAGAAAAGTAGGAGGAAGGGGGAGGGGAGAAATGGGTACAAGTCCAGGTGGTGCACGGGGCAGGGAAGGGGGGTCTTGTAGTTACCTAAAATTGGAGAATGCTGTACGTTAGCCAAGCGGAATACGAGGTGCTGTTTCTCCAGTTTCCGTGCGACCTCACTCTGGGAATGGAGGAGGCCCAGGAAAGAAAGGTCAGTATGGGAATGTGAAGAGGAGTTAAATATAGTTAGCAACCAGGAGATCCCTTAGGCTTTGGTGAATCAAGGGCAAGTGATCGACAAAACGGTTGCTGGGTCTATGTTTCGTCTTGACGAGGTGCAGGAGGCCACATTGGTAGTAGATAAGGTTAGAAGTGCTGCACGTGAATCACTGTCCCGCCTGGGAAGACTGCTGGGGTCCTAGGATGAAAGTGTGGGAGGAGGTATAGGGGCAGGTGTTACATCTCTTGTGGTTGCAGGGGAAAGTACCTGGCGATGGGAGAGTTTGGGTGGGAAGGGGAGAGTGAACCAAGGAGTTGCGGAGGAAGTGGTCTCTGCAGAAGGCGGAAAGGGGTAACAATGGGAAGATGTGACTGGTTACCTAATCGATGTTCTTCTGCTGATTACATATCATGATAAATACCACCACTATCTATATACACAAAAATAGAGGTCCACCTGAAATGCCTTTCTACTCATATCTGGTGCTACTTATAAATCTATTTTTGCAAACTTGCTCTCCCAAGCACTCAACTTCAATATAAAGTTATTAAATATATGATACAACTCCCTTAACAATAATTATTCAATACAACAGAATGCCTCATAAGCAAAACCACTGCTAAAATATCATATAGATAGATTCTGTACTCTATAAAGTTTGATATAGATATTGATTATTTTTGTTTATGTATTGGTATTGTTTCAATCCAAAATGGCTTCATTCATATGTCATAAAAAAGGAACAAGACATTTTCTTCATTTTTCATCAAGACAAAAGTGTAAATTTGTTCATATGAAACAAAATGCAACAATGCATTTCAGAACGCATCCTACAATGGTTATCCAACTAAGTTCTAGCAAGGCAAATGTATTCTTTATTTTTGAACACCTACAGGTTTTACTAATATCCATTATGAGATAAAAACAATCTATTTTTCAATCCCCCCCAAGAAAATCAGCAAATACACACATGTGACATATTATATGTCCCAAAATAATGATCACAAAATTGCTATTGTGAGGATTGGCTACACGTTCAACTCTGCTGATTCAGGTTTCTGGCACGTTGTATTTGCAGTCTGGGATCAAGCTGCCCTTTTGAAAACCTCGCAGTTTGGAGTATCTCAGCAGCTGACTCAGGGAATCGTTTTGGTTCCCGAACCAGTAATAAATGGAACATTAAACACACCAAATTCAGATAAACAGAAACTCATGTAAAATATAAAAATGTTGTTCCTTTCAAATAAAGAAGTGTCATAATTCCATAGCAAGCAGAAGTATTCCTGGCTTACTACATACTCATAAGAGTTGCAGAAACACACAGGATACGGACCCTCTTACATGACAAGCATCAGCTAATCCTTTATAATCAGAATGCTCCCTTGCTATTTTTTTTTAAAAGGGAATTCAATCATTATTTATGAAAATGCATTTGTTACAGACATTTGTCAAAAATGCATAATTAATCTTCACAAAAAAACTTCATTAAAAAGACACTCCAATCTTCCTACAAAAGAAATATAAAGGGGTAATCAAACACCCATGCATCCATGGGGGGGGGGGGGGGGGGGGGGGGGGGGGTTAAAGACAGATCACGAATTTGAACTCAGTTTCGAATTTCCAACTCTGTGAAAGCTTCAGTTTGCCTCTTATAGTCAGTATTTATTAAATAAAATGTCTTCAGTTTACCTATCAGATATAAAGGGCTTTGAACACATTGATATGAATCTGGTTAACTATTCAGCATAAATAGGTGAATCTACAAGGATTAATGTCGATTCCAGTACAGTTACAACCTGCCAAAAAGCTTGCATTTTGTGCCAAACACACAAAGAGTTACAACAATATATTTGCACAACGCCTGGCAACATTATAAATGATATTTTCTGATGGCCTCTGCATTTGTTTTGTAAAGATTAGACCAATTGTGCCTCTACCCGAAACGTTACCTATTCATGTTCTCCAGAAATGCTGCCTGACCTGCTAAGTTCCTCCGGCACTTGGTGTCTTTTACAAATGCACGTTTTTTATTATAAGTTGTTTGTTTTAAATAGATTTAAATACTTTGTAAGAGGGGTTGGAGAATATACAGATGCAAAAAGAGAACTTCCATTTTACTTAAATATATATAATTCACATACATATCCATTCACTGTATGGATTTTGAATAATTGGATCAAGCTGAACAATGATCCTTTTGCCACCTACTGATTATACCCTGCCTCCCCAAAAATGACCTATACATTTTCAATAATATGTCATTTGCCACTTTTTAGACTTTGTTACCATGAACCCTGAATTTTGGCAGTAATTTATTCTAAGCCATCATCATATTCAACATTCTGAAGTTAATTTACCAATCATAATTTAATTTTCATTATAATCATATTTAATCTGCCTAATTACATCATGATTTACCAAGCCATAAATAAATTGAAGTTTTTCATCTTTATTTATCTCATGAAAACAGGATAACTGATCAAGATATTTTTATAATATATTACAATTTAGATAAATATATTAACTCTTCTAAAAGCCTTAAGATGATGGCCATTACTGCTGATGGATTTATTCACCTTAACTATATATTTCACCTTGATTCCCGACAATTCCCATTAATCTGTGTTCCCCCTGCTGCAAAGAGAATTACAAATTTGTTCAATGCTCTTACAATTTATTGGCATTATTTTGCAGGAACACGTGTATTTTTATAAACCCTTTCTACATACTAGTAAACGTTCTTATAATCCATTTTTCTTTTTCTATTCCATTTTACTCATATTCTTTTTTTCTCTCATCATCATCATTTGATAATCCTTTTAAAGAATTTTAAAACCCTCTTTATCCTCAACTTAACCATTCATAACATTGTAAGCCACTTTAAATTTCATTCTGAACTTAAATTCCTGTATTAGTTTGTTCCAGTAAAGTTTTAATTCTTTAAGGAAGTATATAATTGTTGGGATTATGTTTAGAAACAATAAATGTATGAGTCATTGTTTAACTATCTAAAGGGCCTGTCCCACGAGCATGCGACTGCATGCGGCAAGCACGACCAAACCGGAAGCGGGGGACGCGCGGAGGTCGAGTGATCACCATACGATTTGACGGGAAGTTCGAGCGAAGTCCGCGCTAGGCGTACGCCGTCAAGACGCTGCGTACGGCGCCGAGACGCTGCGCACGCCCGTCGAGGCGGTGCGTACGGCCTCAATGCGGCTGCGGGCCGGCAGGCCGTTGCCGCGCAGACATTTTTGGACAGTGTCAGTTTTTCGGATGTCAGGACCAGCTCCGCACAACTCCATACGGCTCCGACGATCGAAGTGGGACCGGCCCCGCGAGGCCGTACGGCTCAAGCGACCACGTTAAGTCACGTTTGCCGCATGCTCGTGGGACAGGCCCTTTAGCCTTTCATTTTATTAATTTAGCTGTTAACTTACTTTCCCAAGTCCTGCACATTTATGTAAATGCCTTTGTTGAAAATTAATAAGCTTATCTCAGTCATCGTTCTCAAACTTTGTAATTTTACTATAAACATTATTAAATAACTGTCTCATTACACAATACTGGATCCAAAATAATCTGATTCAAGAAAGCCATGAAGTTATCCTCGAAGCAGGATGTATCCTATTCCCCCAGGGTTAATCTCAGTTACAATTTACATTGAAAAATGAAATTACGGGTAGTACCAGTGTTTGAATGTTACAAATATTTAAAGGATAAAGAAATAAAACTAAATATACGTGTAAACAGCATCAGTACACTTATTTTTCTTCAAGAAATTAAGATCATGAAAGGCTACATCTTTTAAAAAAAATGTTTTATCTTACAATTAGGTAGGTGGACCTTAGAGAAGATGCTGAAGAGATTTTACTGGTTTGAAGAACTTGAAGTTCCATGACAGACTGAATAAATTGCAAAAAGAAAATCTGCACCAGGGGATGTTGTTGCTAATCACACAAAAAAAACGGTCACACTTATTTTGCATAACATTTGAAACAAAATTCACTGATTAATATTCTTAGAAATGTTTGCCAGTCACATGAGAACTCCAGATGCATAAATACTGGATAAACAAGAGTTTACAGTACTGCACTGCACAGCATGATCTTTCTAGCATCACATGCCATTTACCTATCATCTTTATACATGCTGACTAACCCTGGCTCTGAGTTCAATAATGCCCCAATGTTATAATTCACGCCCTCAATTTTAAATCTTTCCATGGCCCTTCTCCTTCTAATCATCTTCACCATACAATTTTTTTGAAATCTCAGTATTCTTTCAATTATGGCACCATACATTTATCTGATACTAATCTTTCTGTTACTGATCACAAAGCTTTCAGGTCAGTTAGACAAAGGTGTGGAATTTCATTCATAAACATCTATCTTTACTGTTTTTGCCTACCTCAGTCTAAACGTTTGATCATGTACTGCGATATCATCTTTGGCGGACAGTTTTCAAATCAATAATGCTACAGTAAAGTGCCATGGAATTTTATGGTATTGTAATTGAAAGAAATAATGACCTTCGAAATATTTTTTAAAAGCATGTCTCATTACACAATACTGGATCCAAAATATCCATTATCGCTGTATTAGGGCCTCTTAGCGTGCGGGGATCGCTGGTCGGC
Source organism: Amblyraja radiata (assembly GCF_010909765.2). Classification (NCBI taxonomy): domain Eukaryota; kingdom Metazoa; phylum Chordata; class Chondrichthyes; order Rajiformes; family Rajidae; genus Amblyraja; species Amblyraja radiata. The sequence goes on along the minus strand of NC_045986.1, from coordinate 29,066,392 downwards.
GCAAAATCGGTGGGTTGTAGGGCCTGTTTCCACACTATATCTCTAAACGTCTCTACTCAGCAAGAAGTTGAGTCTTGTGGCTGCACAACTGGTAGCTGCTCACATAGCAGTAAAAGTAAGCTTACGGTTTATACATTCCACATCATGTCGATATTAGTAGTTTGTACAGCTATTTAAAAATCAACTATTGTCTAATAAAAAAGTAACAATTATTGTATTATCTCTTAATACAAGCTGAAAATAATAACTAATTGAAATTAAATATACACCTTGAATGATTAATACTGAGTACAATGATTCCTTTGTACCTTCCAGAATATAAAGAAAAACAAATGTTTACTTCTCCATTATGTATAAATATAGTTTAATTATTAATTTATGGAATGGAAATTTGCAAATCCCTAGGCCCAAAGTGCAGAGGCTATTTCATTCTCTGAAACAAAACAGGGTGGATTTTTATTAACTGGTTTGTTTGATGGAGGGAGGAGTGATGATGGGTGGTGAGAAATAGATACATCCACAAGACATTGTATTATACGGTTTTGACTAAGTATTTTACTAGGTGATTCTGAGGGTGTAACTTCAAATCACTAAATAATCGCAGAATGTAGTATTTAATTATATATCAGAGTCCTATGAACAAGGATAAGTTGAAGCACAGTCAGAGCAGGAGTCAATGCAGGCCACCAAGCACAAGCCTGCATTGACATTGATCTACTGATCACTCCAGCACATTGTGCTTAATTTCAGGAATTTATTTGATTTACAACTGCAGGTACTGAATGTGTATATACATATCTCACCATATTCAAACAGAGACATAAAGCTATCCTAACAAACATCTGACAAAGATCTAAACTGGCCACTGGATAGTATTAGACAACTGCTGTTTTTCAGAGCCTGAACTTATGCAATTAAAAATTGATATCACATTTGTTGTGATATATTTCCCAATCTTAATGCATCCCAAAATGTTCACAGCCAACAGGGTTATTTTGAGATGTGGTTGCCATTGCCAGCTAGGGAAGCATGGGGAACCAGTAACCAAAGCATGTGTTTCAGATGAATTAAAAATAGGGCAGAATATACACTCCATGTCCGACACAAATAGAAAATGTGTGAAAACGGTCCAGATTCTGACAATTTCCTTGAATTTAACTGGTGGCCAAGAATTTATGCAGAGAATCCATGACTTCCTCCTATGAAGCCAATGAATTTCTTTGCTTATCCAATACTAGGTCAGGAAATCAGTCAGACAGTCAAGTAGACCCAATTGGAATGTGAGGGATTGGGCATGTCTTTGATGTACATGTACAAACATCTTGCTTGTCTGAGCCATCACTGGTAGATGAGAAACAGAAGGAAACCAAAGACAGACCAAACAATGAGGGGGGTGTCAGGAAAGGACAGGGAGATAAGGACGAAGGGAAACATAACAGATGAGCCTCTGACTATAATAATCTAAGCAAAAATGGAGAATCAAGCGGAGAAGAGTAGCATTGGACAGATTGGTCAAACGCGTTAAAGGCAAGAAATGTGTCAAGCTTAGTCACGGATCTGATGAGATCCAGGTGAGCCTTTATGCATGGTAGGCAAGAGCATGGAACATGAAAGAAACCACACCTTGCAATATAACAACGCATTATGTTATAAAAATAAAATTATTGTATGTCATTCTTCTCCTGAAGTGTGCTCCTTTAAGTTTATATCCAATTAATAAGCTGATTGACTCATTTAAATCTTAATAACTATTCAGATCTGCTTTGCAGGAAGATCAATTAAGGACAAAAGAAGCTGCATCAGTATAGAACACTTCATGTTCCCATGGTTTACAAAAAGCATTTCTAAGCTAATTTACTGTTTATCTGAAGTGTAGTTGTATCTTTATAACATAGAGAAAATAAGTACTAAATTATGTGCTGATCGTTCTACACCCAGGAATTAAATAAGCAGATAAACTTCTTGATTTTGATGAAGAGATGAATAAACATTGGTCACCTTCCAAAGTCCTATTTTCAGTGGAAAAACATAAATTAATGTCTCACCTGAAGGCCAATGAGTCTGTATTTTCTATACACTTGTCATCTCAAAGGAATACTTTATTTCATTTTTACAGTGTAAAATAGAAACTTACGGAAAGCTTATTCACTGTAATTAGAACATCAAGATCATGTGGTGTCCGTGTGAAACAGGTTTTGAGGGTGGGATGTAATTATAACAGGATAACCAGACATAAAATTCTTATCCAAATTCACACATTCCACCTCAGGTACACTTTAAAACTTTATATTGGGTCGGTGCACCCAGACCTGTTGAATAACGTGCTCTCCCCCCCCCCCCCCCCCCCCCCCCCCCCCCCCCCAGCACAGGCCTTTTCTCAATGGGCCCGAAAGACTCGAACTGCACTAGACTGACACAGTGCCAATTTTCACAGATTTTCAAGCTCTTAGGCTTAGAAATCTGTCCATTGAGTCTGTGCCAGGTTAAGCTTGGCACAAATAGTGGGGCCATTGAAATGATTGTGAGAAATTGGCTTCTAGAAGAAAGGGAAATTGAACTTTTTACACCCAGAGGTCATGAAACTGCAGTAGTTCCTCCCCCATTATTATTTGTGCTAAGAAACAGAATACGCTGTGAATATTTACCAGGCCACGCAGCATCGATGGAGAAGGAAAGGGAAGTAATAAGGTCTGAAGAAGGGTTTCGACCCGAAACATTGCCTATTTCCTTCGCTCCATAGATGCTGCCTCACCCACTGAGTTTCTCCAGCATTTTTGTCTACCTAGTAATAAGATCAATGTTGTTTCTATTTTGTGCTGTACGGATGGAACATTGGATCAAAGGTTACTAACCAAACTATTTACTATCTCTCTCTCTCTTTACAATTGCTGACGGATCTACTGATCACTCCAGCACATTGTGCTTAATTTCAGGAATTTCTTTGATTTACAACTGCAGGTACTGAATGTGTAAAAACTGAGGCATTGTTCAGGATCTTCAGCAACAGTTTGTTCAAACTGTTTTCATTCTGAATGTGTACCATACACAGACTATGAACAGCAGGGACCTCGAAGCAGTGGAAAAGTACACTAATGCTAACTGGCAAAATTCTCATTATCAACTGCTGGATAAGTGAACCATACCAACATTCTCTCATTGCACTCAGACAGCTCTGAAGGGCAGGCCACATCATTTGCATGCTTAATGCCTGTATCCTGAAACTAGCACTCTATTCCAGGCCCCAGATTGGCAAGATTACCAAATTGGCAAAGGAAATAATTCAATAATGTTCCCATTATTTACTTGAGAAAGTGTAACAATCCCCACCAACTAAAATGAATCAATAGACAATAGGTGCAGGAGTAGGACATTTGGCCCTTCGAGCCAGCACAGCCATTTAATGTGATCATCCCCAATCAGTACCCCGTTCCTGCCTTCTCCCCATATCCCCTGACTCCAATATCTTTAAGAGCCCCATCTAGCTCTCTCTTGAAAGTATACAGCGAACCGGCCTCCACTGCCCTCTGAGGCAGAGAAATCCACACTCACAACTCTCTGTGAGAAAAAGTGTTTCCTCATCTCTGTTCTAAATGGCCTACCCCTTATTCTTTAACTGTGGCCCCTGGTTCTGGACTCCCCCAACATCGGGAACATGTTTCCTGCCTCTAGCGTGTCCAAACCCTTAATAATCTTATATGTTTCAGGATCCCCTCTCATTCTTCTAAACTCCAGAGTATACAAGCCCAGCCGCTCCATTCTCTCAGCATATGGCAGTCCCACCATCCCAGGAATTAACCCTGCAAACCTACGCTGCACTCCCTCAATAGCAAGAATATCCTTCCTCAAATTAGGGGACCAAAACTGCACACAATACTCCAGGTGTGGTCTCACTAGGGCCCTATACAACTGCAGAAGGACCTTTTTGCTCCTATACGCAACTCCTCTTGTTATAAAGGCCAACATGCCATTCGTTATCTTCACTACCTGCTGTACCTGCATGCTTACTTTCATTGACTGATGAACAAGGACCCCCAGATCCCGTAGTACTTCCCCTTTTCCCAACTTGACACCATTTAGATAATAATCTGCCATCCTGTTTTTGCTACCAAAGTGGATAATCTCACATTTATTGACATTAAACTGCATCTGCCCACTCAACCAACCTGTCCAATTCACCCTGCATTCTCATAGCATCCTCCTCACAGTTCAAACTGCCACCCAACTTTGTGTCATCTGCAAATTTGCTAATGTAACTTTGAATCCCTTCATCGAAATCTTTGAAGTATATTGTAAATGGCTGCGGTCCCAGCACCGAGCCTTGCGGTACCCCACTAGTCACTGCCTGCCTGGATCCCCAGACCTAACCATCCCAGAAGAAACATTTTGGATGGCTTCAGAATCCCAGATTCCTTCTTTGGGAGTGCACACAAATTGAGCTTAAATGATTGAAGAAGAACACCACCTCAATATTAAGAACCTCTTCAGCCCCAGCTGTGGCAAAGCATGCGTAACCAACATTGGCTGCATAGCTACCTCAGAACACACAAACAGAAATGGAAGAAAGTCATCCTTGACCCTGAAATACTTACTCGAAGAATGCACAAGACACCAAGAAGGAGTTTATTCCCAGAGGCCATTCGGACTGTAAACGCCTATCTCACCAGGGACTAACTCTACTGAACGTTTTTCCTTACATTATTTATTATGTAAAAGAATATGTGTGTTATGATTGTGTTTATAGTTGTTTGGTTGTTTGTCTTTTGCACAAAAGTCCGCGAGCATTGCCACTTTCATTTCACTGCACATCTCGTATGTGTATGTGACAAATAAACTTGACTTGACTTGACTTGACTTGAAGCTACTCAATACCAAAAATAACACAACGGTAACTCACTTTTCCCCAAGTAATTATCAATGGGGAGGAGAATAGAATAAGCTGGCAATGAAAATACAATCCAATTAGTGGGGAAAAACAGGAATGTATCCATGGAAATGCAAGCGTACCCTTTACATCATTTGATTTCACCAAATACAACCACAAGCACAACATTTTAATTTTCACCCAATAATGTTAAATTTAAAGAAAATTCAGAAGAAATTCAGTGATTGAAAATAACCAGCAAAGTTTTCCAAAATTACATCATGTGCGGCTGTTAGAAATCCCTCATAAAAGCGTTTAATCTCTGAAGTCATTGATTCCCAGAGAGCACAGGCACTCTCCTCCGCGTCTGCTCTGTGTACTGGGGCAGCAGCAACATCTGCAAGTTAACCCACCGACAGCTCTTCACAGCCACTGCTGAGAACGTAAGCCCTCTTCCCCCAGGCTAACCGCAGACTCCTGCCAGTCACATGCGCCCTCCCCTCTCTTCTCTCCTTTCCTCTCCCCCCCCCCCTCCGCACCACAAGGACTCCATCCAAGGAGGAAGTGAAGCTCATATTACCAATGTGACATGGCCAGCAGCCAAGCCAAACTGGATATTTCCAGTTCAAACTAGCTGAGGAGCTAAATATGCAGTTTTGCTATATTGAGATGCAAGCTTTTCAACTCATGCCACATGGAGCATTTTGCCAAAATAAGCCATCTTTGGAAGTTAACACGTTATAAATCTGTCCTGCAATTAGTAGCATTGCACTTTTACATAAATATGTTTCTAAAAAAATTAATTAAACATTCTAGAGTTGATTTTGCCTGAGCACAGCACTTCATATTGAGATAAAGACGGATTTATTTGAAAAAAGCAATCATTTTCCTTTGTCCGTGGGTCACTAAGTCTATCCTCAATAGTAACCGTTTGAGAATCATTTCATTTTAAATAGTTAATAAAGGTTCAATCGCTGCATATCAATGCATATATATAGAAATAGAACGATGCTCAAGCTGTTTTGCTCCTTTGCAACAAACAGCCTTATTTTTCCACACAATTCAAGTGACGTTACAGTTTGACAATGAACCAACCACCTGAGCTTTTGTTTATCATGTTTAACTGAATCTCTAGACATTTGATAGTATTCCATCCCAAACCAAAATGGGTTCTTGTTTATGCACTGCATATTTAGTAAAACTAATATAGATTCAAGGATATTCACCAAATGGGACAAAGTCTTCAAAATACACTTGGTCTAGTTGCACGGCTGAAATCAAGAGGTGAAAAAAAAAAATTTGTTCAGCCATTTGAGCTGAACACCCTGCAGGCCATGAGGCTGTGCTAACTAGTTCACACCCTGCAACATCTGTGGCCTCAAATATTATTTTCAATCAAATCTTCACTGAAGTTGTTCTCTACTTATAAAATACTCAAGTAAATACAGATTAGAACATAACAAATGGAATTCAGAGGACACAAAAATGCTGGAGAAACTCAGCGGGTGCAGCAGCATATATGGAGCGAAGGAGATAGGCAACGTTTCGGGCCGAAACCCTTCTTCAGACGATGAAGGGTTTCGGCCCGAAACGTTGCCTATCTCCTTCGCTCCATAGATGCTGCTGCACCCGCTGAGTTTCTCCAGCATTTTTGTGTACCTTCGATTTTCCAGCATCTGCAGTTCCTTCTTAAACAAATGGAATTAAGAGTTCAGCTCTCGAGTTAGTTCTGCCATTCAATAAGAACATGGCTGATCTCCTTAACTCTTGATTCCCTTTGTAGTTAGAAATCAGTTTCCTTCATAAGCACCCAGAGCCCACGGCAACAGAGCTTAACATGTATGTATTTTAAACAGTTCGTATCAAAACAAGTAAAACAAGTGCATCGCCAATGCAGGTTTTGCAAACAAAACAAAATGATAAGTGCCAGGAGCAAAACATAAAGAACCAATTGGTTTGCAATCTGAAGACCAGATTTGTTCTGCTGATATGCTAAATGGCTCTATTTTGATTTCATAGATATAGTACAAGTTTATTAACCAACTGATGTGTGCACTCAAAGTACGATCACCTACAGTTACTGACTTTTTGACATTAAGATTAAATGCCAACAAAGATACAGATGGATAGGAGAATAACTAAATAAGAGTTAAACATCAAATTCAATTATTAGTTGTTAATCAGGGTTTTAATTCTGCTAATTAAAAACTTTAAAAATCTCTCTTACAATATTACTTCCAGATACCAAATCTGTATACTTCTTCCTTTTCATCCTCATACTTGTTTGTTCTAAAAATGCAATTTTAGTCGCTGGGTAAAGGTACTGAAAATATACTGCTTTTGTTTCAAATGACTTCTGACAGATGAGATATTAAACTGAAGCCCCACCTACCTGTCACGGTAGGTGCAACCATTCTAAAAAAGAGTTATTTACCTGTTCTCCCCTATATATCCTCCAACTAACACCACCAAAACATTGTCTGTTATTGGTGTTTGGGAGTTCCCGCTGTGTCCAACTTGGCTGCCATATGAGCCTAAAAGAATGATACAGAGACCGCCAAACTTTAGAAAGAACATTTTAGGAAACTAAATTTCACATGGCAATTGAAGAATAAGATTTATGCAATGTAGGACCCAAAGCCTGTTTTACTATTCAAGTTCATGGTGGGCCTATAATTTAATTCCATTCACACTACTCATTCCAATCTACATGAAAATTGAAGTTCCTTGCTCTAGGCTTGCCATAGCATTGCATCTTTACATAGAAAAATAGGTGCGGTGTAGGCCATTCGAGCCAGCACCGCTATTCAATATGATCATGGCTGATCATTTAAAATCAGAACCCCGTTCCTGCTTTTTCCCCATATCCCTTGATTCCTTTAGCCCTAAGAGCTAAATCTAACTCTCTCTTGAAAACATCAAGACCTCAATTTAATTATTTGCTAAGACTATATTTCCAATGTACAATAACTACCAAACACATTCCATAATCGGCAAGACCAACTGTAGATTAGACGACCATTTCGCCGAACACTTTCGTTCCGTCCATCAAGACCTGCTGGTGTTTCCAGTTGCTAGCCATTTAAATTCCCCTTCTCATCCTCATACCGACCTTTCTGTCCTTGGCCTCCTCCACTGCCAGAGAGTGGCTACATGCAAACTGGAGGATCAGCACTTTAAGTACTGCATGGGAAGCATACAATCCAACGGTATGAACCTTGAATTCTATTTCAAGTCATACTTCCTTACAGTGCCTTCTCTGTCTACCGGCAATCCCGATGTGCACATATTACTCCTTCCACCTTCACCACCCTCTTCATTCCCCCACAACCTTGTGCACATCTCCCACCCCTCTCATCCCAGTCCCCCATCCTTCTCCCTGCCCCTTTCCACCATAGCCCACCCTCCAGTTTTACATTTCACACCTCCCCCTCTTTCCTTACTTGACACCCTTTTATCTCCTTCACCCATCTGCTTAATACCCCCATCACCTGTATCAACCTATCATTTGCCAGGATTTGCTACACCCCTACCACCCTTTTCCAGCTTTCTCTCCTCTACTCCATCAGCCTGAAGAAGGGTCCCGACCCGAAACATCTAGTGCCCATTTCCCTCCACAGATGCTACCCGATGCACTGAGTTACTCCAGCTCAGAATTTACAAAGTAGTTTTTCATTGGATTCTAACTTACTAATAATAGAGATCCCAGTAAATAAACACATTCATATTTAAACAGCATTTACAATGCTTTTATGATTCAAATTGTGGAAAAATACATCTTAAGAGTTGGCTGTCTTTGCTATGAAACCATTTTCCATTACTCAATGCTAGACTAAGAATGCAAATAATAAAACCAATTTATAAGCACAGTCATCTAACAAATAAATAGACACAAGTAAAAGTATTGCCAAACCAGCTTATCTTCTGACTATTCTTAAAGTCAAAATGTGCTTTCCCTACCAGCTCTAAAGAAATCTGCCGTGACTATGGCCTTCAATTCCACTTTCAGGCCATTAGCTATTGATCCAATTTATGTGCATCTGCTATATTGAGCGACTTTTCACAAGCACACCGAAAAAAGATGATGAATTCAGACTTCAACCTCAGCTTGGTTTCTACCAACAGCCAAAGAAAACCCAACTGGTAGAATCCGTTTTAGTGCACTATATTAGTCTATGTACATATGGAAATAGTCAAATAAAGTAATTGAAATGAAAATTAAATGATAATTTGTTGGTTTAGGAATAGTAGTGCTCCTTCATTCATGTGCCAGGGAAATAAAGTAAATAAAGTTTCCCTCTCCAAAAATGTCACCTGACCTCCTAAGTACCCCTACCATTATCCACGTATGTCACAGTCATTGAAAGTCTACAGTATATATTCATCACGTGTAATCAAAATCATAGAAAATAACAGTTGTGAGTAGAGGATACGCAATATACTAGAACAACAACTACTAGAGCAAAGAATCCAAAAGTACTTTCATAGAAGGGTTTTGATATAGTATTATTTCTGTTGGATGGGTAGTCAGTCACTGACTTATTAATTTGACACTAATTTGTTTCCAATTGTCATCAATGGTTTATAATAGTCACATGATAGAGAATGGATAATGCAACGGCAGTTCCTTGAACAATAAGAACACAGATAATGTAATAAAAAATTGAAGCTACCTTAATTAATCCCTAATGGAAGTGTTAATTTGAACAGAGGTATCCAATAAAGTTAAATCTTGAGGTAACAGATGCAAGTGAGTTCTGTTAACGCTTTCTTCTTAAATTCTCATATTTCAAAACAACAGAGAGGTGTATGGAACAAGTTGCCAGAGGAGGTAGTTGAGGCAGGTACTATCGCAGTGTATAAGAAACATTTAGACAGGTACATGGATAGGACAGGTTTAGAGGAATATGGCCAAATGCAGGCAGGTGGGATTAGTGTAGATGGGACATGTTGGCCGGTATGGGCAAGCTGGGCTGAAGGGCCTGTTTCCATGCTGTAAGACTCTATGACTCTTATATCCTTGAAGTGTTTATGGCCTGTGTGTCCAAATCTAGATCCAGTTCAAACAAGACAGAAAATGTCCCAGGTATGCCCCGTCTTCAAAAGACATGGCAAATCCCATTTGACTAACCACTGCAACATGATGCTAGTCTCAAACAGATGGAAAGTGTCTGACGATGCTATCAATTGGCACGTACTTATCAATAACCTGCTCATTTATATTCAGTTTGGTTTCAAACTTCATTATATCCTCATGAACCATGGATAACAATGGGCAAGGTAACAATAACTACCTTTGATGCCAAGTGTTTAAGAAGGAACTGTAGATGCTGGAAAATCGAAGGGAGACAAAAATGCTGGAGAAACTCAGCGGGTGAGGTAGCATCCATGGAGCGAAGGAAATAGGCGACGTTTCGGGTCGAGACCCTTCTTCAGACTGATCAAAACCTTTGATGCCAAAGGATTGTTTGAAGAAGGTGACATTGAGAAGGCTTATTAAAGGTTGTGAGAATCAGGAAACTCTCCATTAGCTGAAATTTCAATATCTGTATGTAATTAATATTTAACTCAAACTCAATGAACGATTTGTTTAAAAATTGCATGGTCTCAGCATCAGGACGTCATTTCAGAGCAATGTCCTCAGGCTCAACCATTTTTAAATAGCTTTGCAAATGACCCTATCTCCATCATTAGGTTAGTAATGAGAATATTTTCAGATGATTGAAAAATATCAATAGTCACAGCTTGTCTGAAACTTAAGTACTCTGTGGCTGCATGCAATCAGATCTGGACAATAGTCAGGGGCAAGGTTTGATTTGACACATCAAGCATTGGCCATAACCAACAGCGAACCGAAGCACCAACCACAACACATACTGAATATCCTTGCGATTTGATGGGGGAGGAGAAGCACTAGTGAAGCAGACACTTATATACAACGACTACCAGGTAACATCACCTGTCTTGCCAAAGCCCGTCTTGGCAATGTTTATCAGGTACACAGGGGAAATAATAACATTCTCCCATTGTCTGGATGAATGTAACTCGAACACTCAAAATGATCAATACCATGATTGGTACGTTTGCAGGTAACACTAAAGTAGGTGGTATCATAGATTGTGAAGGTTGTCCAAAGATTACAGTAGGGTCTTGTTCAGCTGAACAAGTGAATGAATGATACTTTATCATCACATGTAACATGTCACGGTGTGATTCTTTGTTTTGCATACACAAGGTACGCAAAGAGTGGCCATATATAGGGCGTGGACAAAGTTACAAAGTATCCCAATTAGTCCTCAATGGCCCCCCTTTGTTCTTGGCGTCCTCCATTGCCAGGTCCCCTTTGTTCAGGGGTATTGAATGAATGAATGAATAAGTTTATTGGCCAAGTATTCACATACAAGGAATTTGCCTTGGTGCTCCGCCCACGTGACAACATGACATACATGGTGACAATTACGAATGACACATCAAACACTAAACATTAATAATAAAACACCATTGATCAAACATGTGAACCAAACAAAATACCAGAGTAAAAGGAGGCTACAGATTTTTGGCTATTGTGTAGAGCTACTACTCGTGGAAAAAAGCTGTTTTTATGTCTGGCTGTGGCAGCTTTGACAGTCCAGAGTCTATTGAGTATAGAAGTTGGGACATTCTATGCTCAATGGTTGAATACTCAAAGGCTAGCGAGGCTGCAGTTGGAGTATTGCGTTCAGTTATCGTTACCCTGCAAGGAAGGATGTCATTAAGCTGGAAAGAATGCAGAGAAGATTTCCGAGGATGTTGGCAGGACTCAAGAACTTGAGCTATGGGTAGAGATTGGGCAAGCTAGGATTTTATTCATTGGAATCCAAGAGGTTCAGGGGTAATCTTATAAAGGTGTATAAAATCATGAAAGGAATTGACGGCGTGAGAGTCTTTTATTCAGGTTAAGGGAATCAAGAACCCGAAGACACAGGTAAGAGGGGCAACATTTTCACTCAGAGGGTGGCAAGTATAATGAATGAGTTGCCAGCAGAGGTAGTTGAGGCAGGTACAATAACAACATTTAAAAGACACTTGGACATGTACATGGATAGAAAGGGTTTAGAAGGATATTGGTCAAATGTGAGCAAATTGTTACAAAGGTAATTAGGGATGGACATCGAATGCTGCCCTTTTCAGTGGGGATGCCTTCAAGAAAATGATTCACTAAATTGTCAAATACACCAGGATCCAATGAAATTCCTTTTTTTGCATGCTTCATAGTAAACATGATAAATGCGATTAATCAGTAAATCTGAAGTAGTGCAAGAAAATACTAATAGAAACATACAAAATAGGTGCAGGAGTAGACGATTTGGCCCTTCGCGCCAATATGATCATGGATGATCATCCAAAAATCAGTACTCCGTTCCTGCTTTCTCCCCATATCCATTGGTTCCGTTAGCACTAAGAGCAATATCTAACTCTCTTGAATACATCCAGTGAATTGGCCTCCATTGCCTTCTGTGGCAGAGAATTCCAGATTCACAACTCTCTAGGCAAAAAAGTTTTTAGTCATCTCAGTCCTAAATGGCCTACCCCTTATTCTTAAACTGTGACCTCTGGTTCTGGACACCCCAAATATCGGAAACATTTTTCCTGTATCGAGCCTGTCCAATCCCGTTAGAATTTTATATGTTTATTAATGTGCTTTAATAGAATACTGCGTATAAAAATTCATTTCTAAACTTGTTGAACTTCTCCCAACATGTTCTAACAATTCGGAATAAATGCATTTTCAGATATAACCACACACTGCTTTGTTTCCAACACTTCAACAAAATGGATCCATTCTTTACATATTTTTGAAAAATTAATGTCAGCCTATTTATTTTAACAATGAAAGCATCGCAGCCAAATCCAGCTCAGCCACTATTTGCACACACTTGCCGCAGATGCGATGGGAAATGAATAAATTATAGCTAATTAATAGTACACTAAAAATCAAATCTACTCTTCCAGTTTTGGATAGGTCACAACAAATCGTGTGAACTAACCAGCAGTAATATGTTAATCATGTTAACTAACTAGCCACAGAGTGCATAGTATTGAACCTTTTTTATTTTAGTGGATCAAAACCAATAAACCTTTCAAATTCCCAAATATTTTAACTGTTCATACATTATATGTGCACATTAAAGTCCTTAAAGAGCTCCATGACATCAAATAGATCAAATCTATTCTTCAAAATAATTGTTGCCGCACTGGATATTAGTTTTACAAACCATTTCTGTTCAAACTGCGAACGAGACATTGAGTTTCTAGATGACCCACATTACTTATCCATTTTGAACTCTGTATTCATCCCCTTACACTAATTCGGCATGGCTCGTTTCAAGCTCAAGGAATAACTCATCTGCAGAAAGGTACATTAAAGCATAATGGGCTAAACAATGTGTTCAGCTAGCATGTAATTCCAGCATCTTTAGCTAAGATTTCGAGCACTCTTAATTACTTTCTCACTGTTCTCTTTGCCGTTGCCAATTTCATGTATAAAATCAGCATCTCCTTTTATACTCTGCTATTCATTGCACTGGTACTTCACATAGAACAGATTGCATTCCTGGGAACAACAGTGCTAATGGAATCAGCTATGTAAAAGGTAATTGCAGAATTATATAGAGAGAGATGCAATACATACTGCACTGCTGTACAGGGATCCTTGTTGACGTGCACTGTTGTGTTGGGATGCTAGCACCAAATTAAATAGCATCACAAATTGGTGTGCAGGCAGCCTGTGGAGGCTTGTGTTGGGCAGGCCAGGATGAGCTATGCAGCCTCTCAACACTGAGATGTGGAACTCGGAGTAGCATTCTGGCTGGCACCTAGAAGCATTGAAAGCAACTGGTAGCACTTGCTTCATGTGCTGACACACAATCTGGATCATACAGTCTCGGTCATCACCTCCTGAGGAGATGGAAACTGCTGTCTCTGCACTTTCGGCTGGGAGAATCTGTGCAGGCAAACAAAGGAGAGGGTGAGACGGCAGTTTCCATCATATTCAAAAGATGGCGATGAGGAAAACGGTATGACCTGGGCGTTCTGTGAACACGTGGTGAAAATATTGTCAGTCCCCAGCTATTGGCCAGATTCATTCTGCCAGCCAAGGTGCAGTCCAAGGCAAACATCTCAGCACAGTGGCTTCCACATTCACACAGTCCACCCAAAACCAGACCTCGCTGGCAGTCTCTCCATACTGAGTCACAGAGGAATTCATTATTAGAGATACACCAGGAGAGGGCAGAGATTCACACCAGATTCCTGGGACAGCAATGAGTAGCTCAAATCTTTTTTTTAAAGTACCTATGAGAGTTCAGATTGGAGGGGCAAGGTGACAGTAATGAATCAACCCTCTAAAAGAGGTCTCAGTACGGTACAATGCCTTTATTGCCCACTTTCAATCACTCCCACCCTCCACCCTATCATAGACATTCTCTTATGTTCTTTATTCTACGCCAAACATTTTTACTGCAACTTAGTGGTGGGGGGTTTGCTCTTGGTATATACATATGGTACTCAAAAAAATGAGATTACAATTCAGAGTTCATATAAATTATCTGTCAAGAGAAAAGGTGTGATAAAATGAAACTCCGATTGTGTTTTGGCTTTGAAATTGAAAATAGCACAAAGACCAGTTGCATACATAAGATACTTAGCTCCCTTTGTTACTTTCTATTAGGTTACAATACAAGACCCCGTTGTTGAATTTTATTAGAGAAAAAGCTGGATTAACGCAGTGGGTCAGTCAGCATCCCTGGAGACCTTCCTTTTTTCCAGAGAAGTTTCTTTTGTGGTACCATACTGAGACTTCTCTTTTTTTGGCATCTCATATTTTCAAGTTTTACATCATTAAGAAAGTTACTATTTAATCCCAAATCAGATGTGTAGCCAAACATATGATATCCCTGTGGTAGATAAAAATGCTGGTGAAACTCAGCGGTTGAGGCAGCATCTATGGAGCGAAGGAAAAGGTGACGTTTCGGATCAAGACCATTCTTCAGACTGATGTGGGGGGCAGGAAGAAGAATGGAAGAGGAGGAGACAGTGGGCTGTGTGAGAGCTGGGAAGGGGAGGGGGAAGTTTCACCCGCTGAGTTTCTCCAGCATTTTTATCTACCTTCGATTTTTCCAGCATCTGCAGTTCCTTCATAAACATATCCCTGTGGTAATTGTTTGATAAATAAATGACTATTATTGCAAGCTGCTTCTAGTAAGAAATATGTCAGTTAAACCTGCAGCCCATTCACCTTAAAGACCTTCCTGAAAATTTAGCATTGCAAATGCTTTTGATCTGCACCAATATCTCCTCATATCTTGGGTCGTTAAGTGTGTTGGTTCTTACAGATGCTGTCAGACAGCAACTCGTTCTAGCATCTGCAATATTATGATTTTTCCTTTGGCTTTTCTGTTGGCTCAGCATTCATAAATGCCATTAGATTTTTCTCTCCAACTTAAATACATAATAATAATAATAATAATATCTTTTATTGTCATTGCACATAAGCGCAACGAGATTTGGTATGCAGCTTCCATCCGATGTCATAACATAAATAACTAATAAAATTTAGATTTAGATACCCCGAGAACATGGTTTGTAAAAGAACAGTAATTAACATTATTTAAATACAAGGTTTAAATCAAGTTTCAAGTAACAAACAATTCCAAGTCATTTAAATTTGCAAAAATCATTTATTCAAATGACTCCCTCTATAGCGCAATGCCAAAAGGGTGGCACGGTGGCGCAGCAGTAGAGACCCGGGGTTGATCCCAACTACGGGTGGAGTCTCTATGGAGTTTGTATGTTCTCCCCGTGGTTGCACGGGTTTTCTCCGAGATCTTTGGTTTCCTCCAACACTACAAAGACGTACAGGTTTGCAGCTTAATTGGCTTGTGTTTGTATACTTGGTATAATTGTAAATTGTCCCTAATGTGTGTAGGGTAGTGTTAATGTGCTGGGGCCGCTGGTTGGTGTGGACTCGGTGGGCCGTAGGGCCTGTTTCCACGCTATATCTCTAAAAATAAAATAAAACTCCCGAATTGTGTGAAATGTCACAGCATTTTTGTTTACCTATAATTCTGTATTTGGATAATCTGGCAAGCTATTGTAAAATTATGAGTCCAACAGATACATTTGGTTTTATACATTGTAAACATAAATTAATAATTCTGGAGATTCAATGCTATTTTTCTTCCTGCTTTGCATTTTGAAGATTAGCCAGAATGAGAACAATTAACTTCACCATTTCCATTATTCATCTACACGTGAATCAAGAGAAATAAAGTCCACAATGGATTACAGGCAGTGTACTTGTTAGTAAATTCACTCTAAAATGGCATTATTTACTCGGGACTAGCATTTCACAATCGGGACGGCTGGTAGCAGGGCATCTGGGTAGTACGATGGCGATTGATGTTAAAAGATTTTGAATCCTGAACCTCTGGTGAACTTGGAAAGGAGCTGATTAAACAGTTATCCAATAAATGTGACACAGCACAACCAAATATAACCCTAGGACTGGTGGCAGCTGTCAATGTCCTTTCCAACAAAATCCATGTTATGCATCACTGCTTTTTCTCAGAGATCTGTATATTTGTTAGAAACATGCAAACGTGTGATATTTACACAACACGAACATATTTAGGTTCATATTTCAAGAGAATCAGGGCCATTAACTTTCATCTATCTTGTATCTCCATAAAGAAACAACATACTGACAACATACACAACTAAAAAATTCCCACGTATTCAGAGTAATGTGCATTTGCATACAACACATCAATGCACTTACTGACCTACATAGAGCATCAAAACACATTCAGTATATCATTAGAATGCATTACTTAAAAGCATTGGGAAAGACAGTGACAGTAAAAATCATAAATCTTAGACACATCAATTTGTTCACAAAACATATGATCGACCTCAAAACCAAATACTATTGGGACAATTTCTCAGAAGGGATCATTTGCCCCAGGTATTTTACTCAGTTGCTATCCTTTCCTACATATAAATGGGTGCACACTTCTGAAACGGGTATATCCCACAATTGGTCAATACATACATAAAGAAATTCAGGATGTAATATAGCAGCTGCACAATTTTATATTTATAAAAATCCACCAGGAAAGGAAATTGTGTCAGAGGATTGCAGACAGATAACGTTCTGCTATACTCCAGTGAGAAAATCGAATCAGGAATTCAAAAGTAGTGAGCTTAATGAAGATAAGAGATTTAGTGGTTATTATCACATCACAGCAACAGTGTAGATATTCACAAATCCATGCAACTAACGTGAACTTTAGAATTTTCACACATGTACAGTGTACTGTGAGATTCCCAAACTTGCTACCAGTGATAGTGTATTTTCTTATTTGCTGATTGCAGCCTGCTCCATTGCAAGCAAGAGTAATTGCTTGATCGGATGTAAATTTAGGCAACAACATCTCACACCCAGTTACATGAGATCATAGTGCGTCATGACTAAACTGTAATTATAATTACAGCACAATGATTATTGTAATTTCCTTACACGACAAATGTCTTAAAATAAATGGGAATTAAAAAAGCTTCTAAAGTTTAGGATATTTTAGCCACATCCTTAATGGTATCATATTCATTTTTGTTTAACACTACACTAAAATTAACTGAAAGGCTGCTTCCTGGTTGTCTGATTAAAATTCTTTAATTTGATCGTCTGTTCAGCCAAATGATATCAAAGTTGCTGGACATAATGAATTTACTTGGAAATTTCAACTGAAAGCAGCCAGCATTAAAAAGGAAGTTCTCACCACATAAATCACTAGATATTTTTGAGGTGTTTTATTCTCATTGATGGGAACCACTTTCAAACCTTTGCTGACCTCAAGTCCTGGTTCAATGGAATTTTTGCTCAATGACGTGGCAAAAAAAAAAATCTGACACACAAATTAGCACAGATTTCAATAGGGCAAGTCATGCTTGACTATTCTATGTAGAAGTAATAGGCAGTAGATTAAGGTACTAAGTAGGTGTAATATAATTAGGTACGCTAAAATCCAGTTGTATACGAGTCTTACAACTCGGATAAGTATCCAAGGTCAAGTAGCAGAATTCATATTAAATGGTGATAAAACAGAAGACTTTGGAGTTAAAAGATTTTGGTTTAGAATGGTGGAAAGTTGGAGTGTGCCACAACAATGGGCATTAGAGCCACTACTGTTTACCATTCCCAAAAATAATTTGGACTTGGCAAACAGAAATACAACTTAATAACAGCAATAATAATCAATACCAACAGTGTTACCAGCACATAACATAAACTGAAGAACTTAAGTGGAAAGAGCAAGTGAATTTTAGAATAGATAATTTAGACATGAGGTAAATGAAGACTGCATAGTTCTGGCAAACCACTGCCACTGCTCAGTTGCCATTATTGGGCTACTGAGCCATATTATCACCAACTAGAGAGCAGTCCTGACCTACGATCTACCTCATTGGAGACGCTTGGACTATCTTTTATCGGACTTTATCTTGCACTAAATGTTATTCCCTTATCCTGTATCTGTACACTATGGATGGCTTGATCGTAATCATGTATAGTCTTTTCACTGACTGGAGAGTAGGCAACAAAAAAGTTCCATTAAACCTGTGGAGAACCTTGGATAGATCTCATTTGGAATTGGATTGGATTCAATTTATTGTCAGTGCACTTTTCAGTGCAACAAAATGGTTTACAAAATGAATATTGTGCATAGTTCTAATTTACCATGCTACAAAATAAATTATCAAAGGCACTACTTAAATTGAGGAATGAAAGGGACTTTGCCTTCTAAAGTAGACTTACTAACTAATGATTCTATCACGGCAGTGCTTCAAACCGAGTGAACTCACACACACATTGCCATTACAGGCAGCAGAATGCAACAAGTAAAATAATATTAAAAATAATTCTAAAAATAATCTACACTTAAATGATCAGTAGGAAATGTAATCTCTCACTGTGTACATTTAGGATCTGATGCATCTAGTTGTCAGGGATCAAGCACAATGCCACAATCTTTCCAATTGTGAGATAACGTCATAAAACATTACAAAAACGCACATTTGATTATCATGGAATAATACAAGTTATACTTTCTCATTGAAATGTTCAGTAAAAACAGGCAAAACATTTTGATCTTTCTGCTAATAGTTCTCACAAAACATGCAATTGTTTTTGCAAATCAACAATTGGCTGCTATGTATGACCAAGTAGGGGAAAAAAAGGCTTCTCAGTTTTTATACATGTATAGAAATTTGACATTGCTCTCCTGCCACTAACAATATTCAAAGTCGGAAAGATAAAAGGTTCTGATATTATGAACACAGTGATGTGCAATACTAGAAATTACTGAAAAACCGATTTTTTCCCCCCTCCTAATTACAAAGCATCTGAATAGACTAAACAGATGCAACGACCTTGATGCAATGACCATCCTGAATGGAATGTCATTGTGGTGAGGATTCACATCCAAATGTGTAAACACTGTTGCCACTTTGTCACAGGCGGGGAAAAAGTTCATACTCAAGCTTACAGAATTATCTTATCACAATAGATTGCTACTACCATCATCGATTTACCCACATGCTCTACACACATGCTATTTTCAGATTTACCCTTTTGGAAAGGTATTTTTTCTCCTTCACGGAAATGGCATAAATGATACATCTGTTCCATTGCAATTTCATTAACATCCTAATAACAACAGTACGTTAATTTTGCATTTGAGTGGCACAAAAACTGCTTTGGTGGGTTTGTGATAAATATACATTCCTTTCTTTTAAATAATTGAAAACTCTCTGGATTAAAACGGTACTATAAAGAGAGATACCCAGTTTTGCCAACTTACACACTTCACCTTTTCTGATGACAAGCAAAAGGACCAAATTATCCCATCTACTCTGACGTCAAATGGGATGCGTGGATGGAAACTATTTGTGGTACGCTCCTCTCCACCTACCTGTCACTGCTGGTACTACTGCTGCTGCTGACTGAATCACTGCTTGATGACCTACTCCGGGACCCACTGCCACTGGGAGATCGCCGTGGCCGTCCTTGGCTAGGTCGCTGTGGGGATTGGTTTCCTGACCGTGAGGAATGTGGGGATCGACTTCGGCTGTGCTGATAGTTCTTTTCCTGCCGTCTCCCTCTTACTTCCCGAGTAATATCTTCCCTGTAGAGATCTCGGTGTACTACACTTGATATTGCAAACTGTTCCCTCCCTCTTTGTTCATAACGTGGATCATGAGCTTCAAATCGAGTAGGGCTTCGACTTCTTGACCCATAATAAACTCCATGTTGTATAGTTCGATCCCGAGGATCTCTATAGTAATCCTGTTCATAATGTCTGGGACGATCAAACCCTGCTGTTGTACGATCGTGGTGTCCATAGGCACTATGATCATAAGTACGCTCCCGGTTGTCAGAAGCCCTGTGTTTTGTTTGGGGAAGGGGTTGGGGGAAAAGAAGGAAAACAAAGAATCAGTCACGCATCATCTACATAGCTGAAATATCCCCGAATTTCCCCCATTAAACACTGGCAAAATAAGCACTTGAATTTTAAATAGCGACTATATGGAAACATTTACAAAATTGGCAAAAGCATTGTGTTCAGTAGCTATTATTGTTAAAAAAAATAGAATGTTTTCTTCCAATGCTTATATTTCACAGTAAACCATTGCTTATTAATTTCCTATTGCAGTTGATATTACACTAATTACTAAGCTTTTATTTCCCAATTCTCAGGTATAGTCAGGAAAGGATTATTGTAGAAGCTGATTTACCAAAAGCTAACTAATTCGCTGAGTAATTTACCTCAGTAAAATACATAATATCCAGAAATCTAGTTATTTTAAATTCTGGAATTTACATAACTCTACTCAATCTTTACTGTTTTGTTTTCATTCGGGTTTTTTTTTAATCCCTTCCCATTCTAAATTTCTTCCATGCAAGATATTAAAACAGTATTACTATTTTGCTGATTCTACAGATTCAGAAAACAGAAGCAAAGCCACTAAGCAATGCGTAGTCAAGTTGACTTAATGAAGGCGGTATAGAACTGTGCTTATAATGTACTGTGGAATCATTTTACACTGACCTTTCAGCAATGAAAAGAAGCAAGCTGATTCCAAAGCATTATTGCCATCAGCTGACACACAAAAAAAAATACAAATTCCTAATCAATGAAAGACAAAGACAGGCAAAGTAGCTCACAGAGGTGTAAGACAGTGAGATTCTATTGGCTAAGTGCTGATTGAACTTTTAGCAGTGCTAATGACTACTGGAGTTAGTGGAAAGAAAGGGTTGACTGGGTTAGAAGAGGGGCTAAGATACGCATGGCAGGGCATACCAACCTTTTTAGACTGCAGTAAACACGACCTAAATCCCAATTAAATCTAGGGAGAGAAAAGTGTACAAACATTCCCAATTTGGTCCCCTCTTAAAGGGGTAATCCAACTTCGGATAGTGCTAGTGCCGCATTGATTTGGGGATTGTATCAAGAAAACTGAACGCCCAAGAAAGATAAATTTCCATTGCCAGTGTTACGTACATTCGCCTCATACAGATAGCTCCCAAAGTTTAAAGTAACTCCCAAACCCCAAGACCTTTCTGAGATGCGGAGTGCGTTCAGATGGATGTAGATAAATGTATCCCAATCCGAGTCGATATTAAGCAACTATACCCGTTACTCCCAGAGCACAGTGCTTTCTTCTAGTAGTAGACATATAATATCCATTTTCTAGCAGTCAGTTGCCATGTCTTAAAATCTTTTCATATTTGATCTGAAAGTTAAAATGTAAAGTATCCACTAACAGATGTCCCTTGTTTGATAGTCCACTGGTACAATAAGTAGAATCAAGATGAGTATGAAACACAAACCAGGTAATCCAATCTGCCATACAACTACTTTAAGATGAATATAATCCCACGTTGAAGTGATAATGCCCTTCATTCCATTATGCGGGAAAATAAAATTCCAAATGTTTGTAAGCTTCTATAATTTAACCATCAGACCAGAAAAATCCATAAGATCCAATCGGGGTGAATCAAAATAAACAGTACAGATATGTAGACCCTTGTATATGTTACTTCCTCAATTCTTCAGTTTTCCTTTCCATGAATTCGTTGAAAATTATTAGCTGTAATATCCTTCAAGGTGGTAGATCAAAGAGTACTATATCTTCATCGAAAGATTTCATATCCAAAGAACGTGCATCAATATATTACATTTAAACCAAAGCCAATGATACCGCGGAGTCTTCAATGCACTTCAATATTGCCTGAAACTGTAGGTCTAGTAATTCCATAGTATTCCTCAGGTTGGTTGTAACCAGGATGTAATATCATGCCACTCAATCGAAGGGATCCATCCAGAGGGAACTGCTTGCAATCCAGGGAGAAAGGGGAAGCTTATTTCGAGGGTTAACTCCATAGTAACTGATAGAAATCTTCCATCACACTAACCAAACTTATCCCAGGAGTAGTCATCCAGCCAGCTGCAGAATAGATCCACTGCGAAGAGGCCAGAGCTGCTACTGGTTTCAATTCTCTTCCATATCCAACAACGACACGAGTGTACAGATATCCTCCTTAAATCCATCTGGGGAACCTAAACATGAGTTGCTGCTTCTCACACTATTTATCAAAATCCTGCCTAGAGAAACCTTGGAACTTACCCATCAAGTCTCCGTTCATAACGTCCTTCCCGTCCATGTAGTGATGGTGGCGGTCCATATGTTGGCCCCCCACCACCTCCCCTGAACCCTGAAACCTCTCTAGTACGAGTTCCTATAGGAACGGTATCATCTAATCCCCGGGCAGCACTTGGAATAGTGCCAGGCTCATTGTAATCCGTTCGAAGGTCCCGATCTCCCATTTTATTGACAGAATTGTGCGCTTTCTGTGCACTTTTGATGTCCACAAAATCCACAAAGGCTGCCACTCCACCTTCTGAGCCCCTTTTGGGAAGAATTTTGACACTTTCCACTCGGCCATATCTGGGAAAAAAAGGAGGGGGAAATTATTATGCAAAATACACACTAACCAAGGCATTTTACAATCAACACGTTACATATTATGCCAATATTCAAACTATTATTTTCAACAATTGTTTAAAGATTAGAATGAAATTTAAACACACTATTGGCATAGCAGTTGGTGCTGCAGCCTTACAGCTCCAGAGGCTCGTTACTTGATGCTGAGGTTGTGTGTTGTTGGTATGACGTTTGTGTAAGGTTGATGTGCACCATTCCCCCCCCCCCCCCCCCCAATACCCAATTCCAACACTCCAGTTTTCTCCCACAGGTACTGTATGTCTATGACACCAGGTAGGAAATAGGAAAATCAGGGAGCGGATGAGGTTGATGGGGATGCAAGAACAGAAAATGAAGTGTGGAGTTTGATGACTGCCATGATTGCCGTGAGTTGAGTTCCCGTGCTATATGATTCTACAACTAACTTATTTTTATTGTTTTCGATGTAAACTATGCTGTTCGGGTTGCAGCTACACCATATTTCATAAAGTATACCCAACATCATGAAGAAAGCATTATATATGTGGTTTGGCAAGATCAGAAATGGAGATTAGGGAATAATTGATTCTCAATTGCTGTTGATGACAATTGATATCTTCTGTATATAATCACCAAATTCTAGTCCATGATACTGATGAATACGCAATGTTGTTGGATTGAGGGAGTAAATGTATTATGATCAAAACTGGTACAAAATCCTAATTTACACTGTCTCAAATAAACCTTGTACTTAAATTAACTGGATTCTTTTAAACCAGATGCAGAAATTTGGACAAAGCACGCTGACAGTATTCAGCTATTATTTCCAAGATTGACTGAAGCGCACCACTGAATTCATTCATGCTTTATTTTCCTGTTCCTATTCTCATCTTCAAAAGCAGAGCCCCAGTTCCACCAATATCTTATTGTATGGAGAAGGGTCCCGACACAAATCATCACCTATCCATGTTCTCCAGAGAAGCTTCC
Source organism: Amblyraja radiata (assembly GCF_010909765.2). Lineage (NCBI taxonomy): Eukaryota > Metazoa > Chordata > Chondrichthyes > Rajiformes > Rajidae > Amblyraja > Amblyraja radiata. Next base: position 29,042,484 of record NC_045986.1, on the reverse strand, counting down.
TGATCCGCTGAGTTACTCCAGCATTTTTTTATTTATTTTTTTGTAAACCTGCATCTGCAGTTCCTTGTATCTCATCTCATCAGTCTTGCTCCATCAGCAATCTTGAAGTCCCAAGTAATTTTCATATTCCATTCCCTGGTGAATTATCCACTGATGCATTAGGTTAATGATTTAGCATCATGCTCATTAGCTGCACTAATTAAATTCCAAAGGAATAATTCACCCTGCTGACTCTTTATTTAACCTAAATGGAGAAACATCAATGGGATTGAATCTTCCCCGAAACAGAAATTCAAGCATTCCATCTGTTAGCTATAAAATAAGATTTTCGGTTTCCACATTACTGAAGTTTAGAAAATGGCTTATGATCAAAATGTTCGACTTTGGTAGAAAAAGAATGCTAAACTGAAGGTAACAACTTTGGTGTTAATGTACATTATAAAAGTAAACATAAATAGTAATACAACGGAACGTACAACTACGATTTTTAAAGCTTAAGTGTAATATTGAATTTTCCATCTAATTGTTTCTCCTCTGCAAACTGCCAATCTTGGTCTTGAATTCTTGTGTTTTGTAGGAGAGAATCTGCAGGACTAAGGGAAATATGGAGAGTAGGATGTTCTCACATGGTGCCAGTATAGACACAAGGAGCCAAATGACCCCCTCCTGTGCTGTAACCAATCTGCGATTAAACACTGTCAGTTATTCTTTGATACATTCTGGTGCTTTATCAAAATGAGAGGTAATACATTTAAGTTTGGTCTTATTTTCAACACACAAAGTTTTTACATTGTTGTATTCAAAATGTGCATCTTACAGCCTGGTGGTCCAGAAATGATTTGCCACAGATGACTGTGGGGAACCTATAAAGTTTATTTTAGGATGTCAGACCAAATAGACTTATTTAATAACTCAAAATCCCTAAACTAATATAAAGGCCATTGCATGCATTTCATGGTGACATTATAGAGTAATCGGTACAAAAGTACAACCTAATTTATGCTTTTCAAACCCAGATGACTGAGATCAATGTAACACCCCAACTCTTCCTTCTATTTCCCAGCCCAAGACTTGTGATGTTAGGTGAAAATCACCAATCCTGGCGATATTGGGGAAGGGGGTGGTACTGGTTTGGAGAATCATGGAAGCTGTGTGTGTTTTATTAAGAATACATTTATTTTGTAGTTGAATTATAATTATAAGATGTATAATTACGATAGTTCAATTTATGTTGCATGGTTAACTGTACTGTCAAATAAGGACAACATGCAAAATGTACAAATTTTAATTTATCTAATCCATGCTTTTGTAGCTGCAATTGCGAAAACGGCAGGCAGTAAAATGCAATCTTTTCACAAAGACTTCGGCGAATGCTGCTATCGGAGGTTTTATTCTATTTTAACCCCCATTCAAATACATGCTATCTGTTTACAAGCTTGTGCGTACTTCGAGAAGCCAAGGCCGTTTAAATAAACAACTGGACTTTGAGCAAATCCCGAGAACAGCTATTTATGTGCTTTCCCTCAGTGATGAGCTATACCGGCCGCATGACACACCTTGTGGCTGCCTTCCAAGCTCTCTCGATTACTGCAATCTCGCAGCCGACCAGCGGTGCAATGCTGTAAAATGGCGGGACATATTACGAGAATCAAACGGCCACATATAATGGCGGGAGACGCATGAAAAAAAGGCTCGAAATCGGGTCATTTTAGTAAATCAATAACTCCAGCGAAAAATGATCGGTTATTTAGATATTGTTCAACGTAATTTGCCCGTAAACATTTTATTTTAATTTCAAGGACATTGTTCCTTCTAGGGTTTTCATTGGGTGCAGTCATCAAATAATCTACTTTTCAGAAATTGGGTGGATCTTGCAAGGATATCACATGATCTGCTTGTATTGCAGTAAGATTTAAACGCTGCGTGTTTTAATTTGTACTCACTCCTACGTAAAAAAATTGTTTCCCCATTTCTGTAAATAGTTTCTATTCAGTAACTGTACAATGATCTCCCTAAAAAAAGATTCTATTTTTTTTAATCGTGATGCGATTAGAGTGACGTTCATCAGTAGAATAAATTGCCTTGTTGCTTCTGGGCAAGTCTCTAGGGAGAAGCGAATGCCACACCGACATTTTTACACAATGCATATTATGCGGTGCCAGGAACTGTACTGCTTTTGCAGAAAGCCTGCGTTCCAGGCGGTTCTCGGTTTCTCCAAACGTCACTTCTAAAACTTAGCGTAATAATGAATCTAATGTTATACTAACTCAAAGGATATATGGACTATCCGCACAACCTATTAAGACTCAACATTTTTGTGGCGGGAAGATTCAGCAGATCAGACAATGTTCGTGAAAGAGAAGCAGACTTAACGTTTCAGGTAGATCCTTCGTTAGAACATGAACAAAAAACAAGTACTAACTTGTTTTCTTTTCCCAGTTTTAACGAAGGGGCTTCAATTCAAAACGTTGCCGGATCTACAGAATGTTTTCTTTATTTTGGGTTTCAACCATCCGCAATATTTTATTAAAATGTTCGCTTCCGTTAAGAGGTATCTATCGTAAACCCGCAAAGGTATATAAATGGTAATAATTTGACGCTTTGATTAAGTTACTTCAAGATTACTTCAAAACTCACTAAAATTTTCAGAACGAAAATTTGAGATAAACGATATATACTGGCCGGATTTTATTTTAAAATGGTGAGCTGCTGGTATAACAGAAATACAATTTGGTTTTTTTAAACAGAGTGCGCTCCCTCCCTATGCAATACAATGAGAAAGCAGGATCTCGTGATTTCCCGAGCCAGGTAAAGTGCTAATATAGTGTGGAATCCCGTAGCCTTCACAAGGGGTTGGCAGGATTGGGAAAATAAGGCAGGTCTGTTCGGTTTGTGTCATGGCGAATTGTCTAATATGCAAGATTTAAATTTAATTCTAATTTAAACAAGTCTGGGTGCCAAATATTGAGAAACAAATTTAAGCTGACAGCTTCAACAGCTGGGCTTCGGTATTTTGTGGACGGTGCTCGTTCTGATCCACTTGAATGACCTACCACCACCGCTCGACCCAGGTATCAGCCTTCCATTAAAATGGAATAAATTCAGACGAGTGGCTACGCGAAGAGGTGCTGAGGCAGCAGTAACATCCAAGGCTGTTTCGTGGTGTTGAACCACTAAATCCCCTGGTGAAATCACTGTTACTTTAAAATTTTGTTGGTCGGTATGGGTCCAGAGTGATCATAAATATTAACTCCATCAATCTCTGAAGAAGGGTCTCGACCCGAAACATCACCCATTCTTTCTCTCCAGAAATGCTGCCTGTCCCGCTGAGTTACTTCAGCATTTTGTGTCTACCTTCAACTCCATCAATGTGTTTAGGTGCCAATGTATTAAAAATAAATGTCCACTAACATATTCAAAGATTCAATCGAAAAACATGCATAATATATAATACAGAATAGTCAACCTGTTCCAAAACTGAACAGTAAGCTCTGTTAATTTTTATTGAAATAGAAAATTTCAGAAATGCTCATTGGGCCGGGCTGCATCTAGCCTGACATGTGGTGTGTTCCCAGGTTTTTCAGTTTCAGATTTCCAAGATGCAATATGTCTTTGAGAAGATGCAACTTAACCCAAAGCATATGGAATCGAAGTAAAAGCAGCAGAATGGATAGCAGACTGGACAAAACTGAAAGTAAACGTCAGGCGATTACTAAAACCGCCGGAACATGGTAACTGATATTCCAAAACTAAAACAATCCTCATACACAATTTTGCACACTACTTCTACAATACTGCATACATGTTCACGAAAGAGTTGGCTGAATAATGTGTTGTAACCACTGTATACAATATTGCTCAAAGCCAAGTAAGAGAGACAACCAAATATACCTCGCAAATGTAATGCCGCCAAGGTGTTGCTTAACAATCTGATATCTCAGTATGACCAGGCGGACCAGTGTTTTGGCATTATTTGTTATCTACATTACCTCAATTCAAGTATATTTCTTGTCAACTTCTCCCTGACATTACAATAATGGCAACATTTCATTTAGTCAGTGCAAATGTCATCACTAGCTGTAATACATTAGTTCTATGTTATCCCATTTACTCATCCATTCCTTCAACACTTGGAGCAATTTAGAGGCCAATTAACCTACAAACCGCATGTCAAATGAATTTAAGAAAAATCCACCATACAAGTTGTAAATAATTATAAATTGTGAAGATTGCCAATACAATGTTAGCATTTAAAGAAATTTGCATTTCAATTGAGCTGTTTATCCCCTGGATGCCTTAAGCGCTTCACAGAAGCTACTGAATATAAATACCATTGGAAAGTTGGCAAATCCACCAGTTTGAGTTGAGTTTAATAGCCTGATGGCTGTGGGGAAGCAGCTATTCCTGAACCTGGATGTTGCAGATTTCAGGCTCCCTGTACCTTCTACCTGAAGGCAGTGGGGAGATGAGTGTGTGGCCAGGATGGTGTGGATCCTTGATGATGCTGTCAGCCTTTTTGAGGTAGCGACTGTGATAGATCCCCTCGATGGTAGGGAGGTCAGAGCCGACCCACAATATCATATGATATGACCCACAATATCAAAAATGATCAATTAGTTTGTGTGGCAACATCAGCCACCGAGAACACCCTTTATTTTTCAAAACAACAGGATATTTTACAAGGTGATTAGAGGGTCAGGCTTTGATTTAATATAGATACAAAGTGCTGGAGTAACTCAGCGGGTCAGGCAGCATCGCTGGAGGAAAAGGATCGGCGACGTTTCCGGTCGGGACCCTTATTCAGACTGAACGTAGGGGGGTGAAGAACTGGAGAAAAGACCAGGACCAATCCGGGCTGGCAACAAATGACCTCAGACGGGGAGGTGCCCAGCTAGGCCCATTCCACATACAGCTGTATTCCCCTTTCACTAAGACGTCAGCCTACACTTTTGCCTCAGGTCCCACAACATGGCTTGACCTCACTGCAGAATATTATCCTTGTACTAACGCAAAGTTAATATATTTATAATTTTCAAATGATTATACTTCAATTAATACTGATAGTGTTGTAAGAGTAATTCTCTTGCATTAATGAAAAAGATTTTTCCTCTTTGCATATGAAACCAAAAGCTCTCACACAGACACAGCAGCAGCTGCCGCTTTTGTTGAATATTGTGCTATGAAACCTCAACGGATAGTTGGGAGCCAGAAATTTTGGACAAAAAGTTAGGATTCATTATTCATCTTTTAACTGCTAGCCACGCAATGTCAAAGCCAAATCTGTCATTCCACCATCCTGTGTGTAATTTACTTCATTGTATTACAAGAAAAAATACACATGGATCAGTACTACAACTACTATGAATGGAAAATGTCCAATTTGAATTTAACTCCAACATCAGCCTGAACATTGTTACTTAAATGAAATTAAAATAGAAAGATCTTGTTATATTATGACACTTCCAGAAACTGTACATGAATCTGTAACCTCACAACTTTTTAGTGGATCTCAGAAAATATGCCAGTTTTTGACAAACAGTAGATATGTGTCTTGGTAATAGGGTGGAGCATGGGATGATTCTGCAGCAATGTCAAGAGCTTGACATATGACATAATTTACATTAATCTTCTGAAGTGAACTCAGGAAGCAGCACAGATCAATACTGAATGCAACATTAAATTTATACATGACAAGTTTTACAGATTTCAGGATAAATCTGATATTTCCCATGTCAGTGAAAACAACTGACCTTATAAGGGGAATGGTCTGGAAGACTAAGTTTAAGTTATTGGCCCACATTTGATTAGAAAAAAACAATTCAATCTATAGCTTATTGGCAAAATAATTCAGTATTATTTAAATGGACTATAGCCTGTCATTTATTTATGACAAGAAAATGCCTTTGTTTTTAAGTCGTGGATACAAACTAGCCAGAATTCAAATGGGACAGTGTATTACAACCGATTGGTAACATTTCTCAAAAAACGTTAAATATCCTGAGGCCTAAACAATAATTGTTCCAATTAGACACAAAATGCTGGAGTAACTCAGTGGGTCAAGTAGCATCTCTGGAGAGAAGGAATGGGTGACGTTTCGGGTCGACACCCTTCTTCAGACTGATGTCAGGGGAGGGGGCGGGAGCTTTTAGTTGTTCCAATTAGACGGCTACTACAATTGAGTCTTTTAGTTAACTACGTTGGCTTATTTTGGCAAAATAAAGCAGATCACAAGGAGACCACGCCCTCATCATAGTCCACACTGTTTACACACCCAAAAATATGACAACACTGCTGTGTCCAAGAACATTTAAACGATTTGAAATGTTAATGCCAGATCTTCTTTTCGCTGGAGAAAGCATCCAGACCATCCTTGCTGACATCGCCCGCTTTACTTACACTTTTTACTATACTCTAATTATACTCTGGGGTGTACGAGGGAAGAAAAACGCACCGATTTAACATAGATTCACTTTAAGTTAATGATTTCCTAATAATTCTCCCTGCTGTTATGAAACATAAATATTAAATGCACCAAATATCGAAACAGCGTGAATTAGCAAAAGCTTTGTTTCACAATCCACAGGTTTTTTTGTATGTTTCCCCTGTTCCAGCTCGTTTCTATCTGAAACCTTTTGCACCCTCCCCCTTACGCGTTTCTCGCGTTCTCCGGTGGGGGAGGGGTGGGAACTAGCTTATTTGCATTTCAGACTGTTATACCAGAAATACAACGCTCTTCTATAATTAAATATAAATATAGACAGCAGATTCTGCAAACCGTAACCGATTTCAGTGCTTGTAACCATTATGCCAATTAAATGCATATTCAAAATGTTTTAATTTTAGGAGGGGTTTGGACTGGAAAAAGGCACCAAAATATGTTCATGTTGCTAAAAAAAAATCAGACAAATGATTGTAATATTTGGTTGGATTTGAATGGTTATAAATGGGAAATAAAAATGAAGTTCATCTTCACTGTGATCATGTACAATAATTAAATGCATGATCTATGTACTTAATATAAAAATTTCCACAAACTATAGATACTGTTAGATGTAAACCAGTAACTAGATCTAATTTAAGACTGACAATCTAATAGCCTTTGAATAAATCACCAAGCAACTGTAACTGGGCAACTTCACCATCAACCCAAAAGATAGAAGTTTCTTACTAAAATCCTTTATCAAAACACGGAACGCTGCCAAAATATAATGGATCCCCTTGCTACCATTTGTTTTCCATCGTACGCATCACTTTCAAGTACTGATTCCTACTCAATATCTACGCCTGAGAAGAAGCGAAACCTAGAGGTGTTAGAACAATGCCGTCTGCATTTTGGCCCAAACCCTTGGTTTTTCTTTTATTTTTGACAACATAAATCGTCAATAAAGGTAATGATTTTCAAGACAGGTGCAGCATTTTAAACACGAGGTCGAAACGGTGCAAATCAAGTCAACTAGGTTGCCCGAGATCTTCCATGGATTGTTACAAACCTGGAAGGTTAATTAACAGGTTCATTTATTAAAACAAAGAAGTCAGAGTTAAATCACTAATGCACATTGGAATTCATAAAGATATTTCCCTAAAATTAACTGACGGGCCTTTTCGCATTTTTTTAAAATAATAACCTCAATTGACATAGCTTCTGTACTTCAATAGTTGTGATAAATCTTCCAATAGATCGGACATGCCTTTGTATTAAAATTAATGTAATTCAGATCAAAGACGCAGATACTGCATCTTTAACGCATAATGTTTCCCAAAACACTATTACATATTTTGAAATCACAGAATCATACACAATGTGGGAGATTAGATTTTACTACACATCCTCCGACAAAGTACATGTTTCAAATGACAAACGTGAGGTTTGATGCCGAGAATGGGATCCGCCATTTTACTCACGCTACGCTCAGTATCCCAATTTTATCATTTCCTTTCACATCAACAACACCGTTGAACACATAACAATTGAAGTTAGACACAAACAGTATGCCCACTTGCAACCAGCTTCCACAACGTAACCATGTTTTGTACAATACATTAGGTAGTTTCCAAATTCCAATCCTTCACTATAGGGCAAACAATTTCGAACCTTTAACTAATTGCAACTCGATCGCTGCCTCTTTTCTAGAAGCTATTTAAAGCAAGGTACCTAAAACTTCACATCAAATCGTTATTTTTAAAATTAAAAGCAATTACAATGACATGTTGCACATATTTCCTGCTCACAGAAGTGTATCGTGAGCCTGTAAGTTTATTTTCTACTATGCAGGGTCAAACAGTTTCTGATCGCAGATAAGCGCCAGTTAGGACCTTTGCTATCAGCAAATGTGTTGTGTTGTGTTGGACACCCTTCCCCCAGTCCCGTTTCCCACAGACAGCCCTGGCCTCCATTACAGCTCCCATGTGTCTAAAACATAGTCAGACCTTCACATCCCTCCCCTCTCATGGGGCTGGAGCTTCCCCAAACTATTCACACATCCAACATTAACTTGACTTCATTTGCAAACGCGATGCTTTGAAAAACACGCAATCGCCATTTAGCTAAGTCACGGGCTAGAATAACAAAACAAAAGAGAGAAAACGTGTTTGTGTCCCATTTCGAGTGGACGATCTTTCTTCCCTGTGGAATGGAGAGGCTCAAAAGCTGTTGGGGTGACTGACACCAGTGAGTGAGCAGTTTGCCCGAGATTGTGGCATTGCTACACAACAATAGGAATACCGTAGGGCCGCCTGTGACCCCTTTTACTAGCGGAGTGAAGGATGTGAACTTAACCAGCAGCGTGTGTGTGTGTGTCCCGATCTCACTCACACAGCTGCAGCAAGACAACCGGCCACTTTCTCCGGTTCCAGTTCATCCCAAGCAAGCCGGAGGCCGGGCTCCTTCCCACACACCGAAGAGTCTTTTGACTTCGTTTCTTACCGTTTAAAATGTTCGATAATCTTGTCTTCGCGGACATTTTCCGGCAAATTCCCCACCCAGAGGTGCCTGGTTTCTCGTACCATCCTTAGCGAGTCATAGGACTGTGTGAATGTCTGGGATCGGCGGAGGGGGGGGTGGTGGTTGTTGGCGTCTGTCGGCCCCCGAGGCCGGGGGTTAATCCGTGAGGTAAAATCCCACCATGAGGTTAACGCACACACTCTCTCTCTCTCTCTCTGTCGTTTTCGCCCGCCTTCCTTCCTTCCTTCCTTCGTTCGTTCGTTCGGCCGCCCGACCTGACGCGGTTTTTTTTTCCTCGAGACGCTAACAGTCCGTCCCGAGACCCGAGGCTTCGCCCCACCGCGCACGCGCCGAATCCTCCACGGCGGGCGGGCGGGCGCGCAAGCGCCACGATGCCCCGGGTTCGCTTTCGGCTCCGCGCCGCAGCGCGCACGCGCGGAAAATCCACCGTCAGCTTCCCAGCCGACAGGGGGGGGAATGTACCTCCACTGCGCCTGCGTCTGCGACGCACCGCCCCCGCCGGTCTCCCGCTCCCACCCCGCCCCCTCCCCCCCGTCAGCACGGGCGACTGCGCGTGCGCGGAATGTGCAGCCTGGGGCAGGCAAGCCGCGGCCGCATGCGCGGTACGTGCAGCCCTTCTTTCCCCCCCCCACCCAGAGTAGTAAATACGCGTGCGCGGAATAAACAGCCCCTCCCCCCCACCACCCACCGACCGAGCCCTCGACGCGAGTGAGAAGTACGCGTGCGCGGAATGTGCAGCCTCCTCCCCTCCCCCCCCAGCGCTCGCCGCGAGTGAGAAGTGCGCGTGCGCGGAATGTGCAGCCTCCTCCCCTCCCCCCCCCAGCGCTCGACGCGAGTGAGAAGTGCGCGTGCGCAGAGGCTGGGAGTGTGCCGAGTCGCGCTGGTCCAACTCGCCACAGTGACTGGGAGGAAAGTTCTGGAAGGGCTGCAGCCGTCGGTGCAGGAGCACGGCGAATAGAGAGGAACTCTTTTGAGAGCGCAATTCCAGGGATACCTCTATTTATTTCATCCTTTAAAAGAATAGACGTTTTATATATTTTTTAAAACCCGTGTGTATAAGCGCCTCCTTCGACTCACACTATAATTCTGGACGCTTTGAACGATTATGGGAAGATTTTTTTGTTTGGATCACCGAAATGAGGAAATACAACCTTCGAGAAAAAAAAAAGCAAAAGCTCGTTACCAATAGCTTTGTCAGAAAACTGCGGCATGTTGGTGGCGTCCATGCTCAGCCCTTTGTCCCTCCCCCCCCCCCCCCTCTCCTTGTTCCATTCGGGCGCCATTTTAAGGCGATGGAAAGTTCTGGAGAGTCCGCCATTTTGTGGCAGCCCGTCCTCTGCCCCAGCAGGGAGAAGGCGAGAGAGAGAGAGCTGCTGGAACACCAGAGATGTAGACTACTTTGTGGCTTAAAAATAGTGGAATAACAAGCACTCACGGTCCTATGCCATCTTTTAAACAAACAAAAAAACGTGATCTCTCTTGGAAGATGCCATTTCGTTTAGTCATTGCACTAAATTAAAACAAAACTGGCTTTGCGTCCAACCTACACTTGGTCAACTGTTCCAAGATCGCTAAAATTAGGATATGTTACATTTATATCGGGTTGGAGAGAAGGAAAGAATTCTCTTGGGGAAAGGACAACAGTTTGGGTAGTGATGCCACAATACAGTAAGTGTTTCAGAAAGGACACCAGTATAAAATATTTTTTTTAATTAAATTTTGTATTTAAGCATCACATCACCATTCAAACATACATTGACAAAACAAGCACTGACAAAAGCCTGATGGGTCACATGTTTCTCACGATTTTGCTGTAAATTTGAGACACAAAAAAAAATCACTTAAGCGTTTCCAGAAATCTCTCTTGGGGGTGGAGGGATAATGTTAAGGCTGGTTTTCTGGCGAGTATCTGCTATGGGGTTACGTTTTAAAATGCTGATTGAAATTGCGAACTGTGAATCCAGTTGATGTGTCAAACAAAAAAAAAAGAGAAAATGGTGCAATAGCCAAATTCTGGCGGTTTCAAGAAACCCATTTCGACGGGCACATGTTTTTTTCTTGTGGGGTAATGTTTTAATTATATCTCATGTATTTCGACATGTTGGAAATTAACTGCATATTACAAAGCTGGGCCTGAAATGAATCTTGGTTGTAAAAGGTTTATTGCTGGATCTCTGGATTTATTAATCAAGGATCAAGGTTATATTTCTTTGCCGTTGGCCCTGGGCGTGAAATTCTATGGTGCAAGATACCAGGGTGGGGAGAGATGGACAGACTGAAAGTAGATGACTCAAGCTTTCTTCTCAAAGGTGGCAATTATGTATTGAGTTATGCAATCAGCACACACAAGCCCTTTTCTCAAGATTGCCTTTTGTCTCATGACACGCAGTATATTCAGTGGCAATATAAAAGCTGAACTAACGAGAGGGGTGGTGCGTGTTCTAATCACTGTAGAGCTTTGAATGTCGTATGTTCTGTTTATTTGTTGCCAATCAACAATTATTGAGAAACTTACAAATGAAATATGATCGAGCTCCTTTTCTGCGCGGTATTCAGTGTGCTTGACATTAGTGTTCGTTTTGGTCGCAAGTATTTTTAGAAAACTCCCTACTGGACGCCATCTGCAAAGACTACAGGGAGGACGGCATTATTCTGAAGTGTTTTTCTCTGAATTATCTATGGTAGACCTAACGTACGCTGGAAAAAACTATTTTGAGATTCAAATATTGGTTCTCATCATTATTAAACCTTTATAAATCTTTGTGTCGAGAATTTCAGATATTGGGAGAATCGCGGGATTAGACATTCGTGCTGAAAAGATCAACTGTGAACTAATTGAATTCTGGAATAGACAGGAGGGGCCAAATGGTCCACCCCTGTAGTTTTTTATTTGCGAAAGTTGGCAATAATCTTGTAACCTGAGCACTTCCATTAAATACACAACACGGCAAAATTGAAAGAATTTCGTGGAGTTTCCTGTGTATGACTTGCATTTTGCTTTATTATTCGTAGTGATAACCCCAAATTGCCTTTTGTAGCTTTCACATGCTTACAGTTTTACATCCCATGGTGAACTACTGTTCTCTTCCACCTTTTGTATTGTCCTTTTATTAATCTGTAAATTATCCCTTTAAAAAAAACAAGAAATAGCATGTGCAGATTGCGTCATTTAAAGGCTTATATATAGGGAGATTGTGCCAGTCTTAAACAGAACTGCAACCGAGCTTTATGTTTCATTTGCATGTATACTTAGTGATGCTTTGTAACAAATCCAGTAATTGCTTCCCAGCAGTATTTTTGTAGTTTCTCAGCAACTACCCTTTTGTGTTGTGGAAACCATGTGCAGTAGATGAGGTTGGAGGAGATACAGGTGAACCTTTGTCGCACCTGGAACGACTGCTTGGGACCTTGAATGGAGTCGAGGGGGGAGGTGAAGGGACAGGTGTTGCATTTCTTGCGGTTGCAACGGAAAGTGCCCGGGGAGGGGGTGGTGCGGGAGGGAAGTGAAGAGTTGACGAGGGAGTTGCGGAGGGAGCGGTCTTTGCGGAAGGCAGACATGGGGGGAGATGGGAAGATGTGGCGAGTGGTGGGGTCACGTTGGAGGTGGCGGAAATGGCGGAGGATTATGTGTTGTATTTGCCGGCTGGTGGGGTGAAAGGTGAGGACCAGAGGGACTCTGCCCTTGTTGCGTGTGCGGGGATGGGGAGAGAGAGCAGTGTTACGGGGTATGGATGAGACCCTGGTGTGAGCCTCATCTATGGTGGCGGAGGGGAATCCCCGTTCCCTGAAGAACGAGGACATTTCCGATGCCCTAGTATGAAATGTCTCATCCTGGGAACAGATGCGGCGTAGGCGGAGGAATTGGGAGTAGGGGATGGAGTCTTTACAGGGGGCAGGGTGGGAAGACGTGTAGTCCAGATAGCCATGTGAGTCAGTGGGTTTATAATGTATGTCGGTCAGGAGTCTGTCCCCTGCGATGGAGATGGTGAGGTCAAGGAATGGTAGGGAAGTGTCTGAAATCGTCCAGGTGTATTGGAGTGCCGGATGGAAGTTGGTGGTGAAGTGGATGAAGTCAGTCAGTTGTGTGTGGGTGCAGGAGGTGGCACCAAAGCAGTCGTCAATGTAGCGGAGGTAGAGGTCGGGGATGGGGCCCTGGTACGTATTGAACAAGGATTGTTCAACGTACCCGACAAAGAGGCAGGCGTAGCTGGGGCCCATGCGTGTGCCCATAGCTACGCCTTGGGTTTGGAGGAAATGGGAGGAGTCAAATGTAAAGTTATTGAGGGTGAGGACCAACTCCGCTAAGCGGAGGAGAGTGTCAGTGGCTGGGTATAGGTTGCTGTGTACTTGTTCCTAACTGACTTTGTTTGCTGTCAATTGTGATTTTATACCATGTGTAAATATGTAAATGTACCACATTAATTTTTGGTGAATTATATTTTGCATAATGTTAGAAATCCTTGAAGGTTATTTTTGAACATCTCTGATGTTCCCAAGACCTCTGTGTGATGACGAGATGGGTCTTCAAATAGCTAGATATCCAACTGTTCTGTCTGGATGGATGATCTTTATTAAAAAGAGATGTGTTTCTATGACGAACAAATGAAAATAGGAGCAGAAGTAGGTCAATCAAGAGTGTTTTATTGTCACACGTCCCGGATGGAACAATGAAATTCTTACTTGCTGCAGCGCAACAGAATATGTGAATATGTAAACATAGTACATAACGGGGGAAGAGGGAAAAAAAGTAACAAATATAGTGCAATAATAATATAGTCTTTTGCAGTTCAGAGCTTATTTTTGTGTTTGATAGCCTGATGGCTGTAGGGAAGAAGCTGTTCCTGAACCTGGACATTACAGTTTTCAGGCTCCTGTACCATCTTCCTGATGGTAATGGTGAGATAAGTGTGTGACGTTCAAGTTGCCGAACCATGCTCTCTACCGTGCACCTGTAGAAGTTTAGGAGAATCTTCAACATGCCAAATCTCCGTAATCTTCTCAGGAAGTAGAGTCGCTGATGTGCCTCCTTTATAATTGCGTCGGTGTGCTGGGTCCAGGAAAGATCTTTGGAAATATGCACACCCAGGAATTTGAATTTCAAGCCTGCCCTGCCACAGTTCATGGTTGGGCTGCCCCAGACATCATCTGTGCCAATTTAAAACAACCTTTAATTGTTCAATCATTCACTATCTTGGTGGGGGAAAAAACCTACATATCTAGTTTTTAAATGGCCACCCTTTTTTAACTATGGTCCCTTATTGTAGATTTTTCCACTGGTGGATACATATCAGTATCAAGCTTGTCATTCTCCCATAGAATTTTGTATTTCAATAAGATGGAAAATGTTTCTTGTATTCTTCAGAAGTCGGTGATATCAATAATGGATGTATTTTCCAATTGCATTATGCTGCTTAATTAACTGAAACAATAGGTCTTAAACCAAACATTCTTTCCATGGCATTTTGGGGAAAGTAGGAAAAGAAGATGCTGGTAAAACTAACTCAGAATTACATGAAGATAAACACAAAAAGCTGGAGTAACTCAGCAGGCCAGACAGCATCTCTTGAGAAAAGGAATAGGTGATGTTTCGGGTTGAGACCCTTCAGACTGAAAGGTAGGGGAAAGGGAAACGAGAGATATAGATGGTAACAGGCAGATATAGAACAAATGAATGAAAGACAAAAAAGTAATGATGATAAAAGAAACAAGCTAGGTGAGAATGAGCACAGACAATTAGACACAACAAGACAACTAAAGCTGGGTAGACAAAAGTCCTGGAGAAGCTCAGCGGGTGCAGCAGCATCTATGGAGCGAAGGAAATAGGCAACGTTTCGGACCGAAACCCTTCTTCAGACATAAAGCTGGATTTTCTTAAAATCCTAAGCTGCCCCTAATTACATGACTTGTATCTTTAACTGGGTTTCTTACTGAAGGAACAAGAAACTGCAGATGCTCGTTTGCTTGCCGAGTGATAGGTAAGACCATTGTGGTTGGGTTGGGCAAAAGTCAGAGATAAGAAGCCAAATGCGGTGAGGTAAGGGTAGAATTACGAATTGAGAAGCCAGAGGAAGGAATGCACGTAGAGGGCTAATGGAGAAATGGTTGCGTGTCCTCCTGGGGCACGGGGAAGAGAGTTATCTAAAATTTGAGAACTCAATGATCATACTGTTAGGTTGTAAGCTACCCAAGTTGAATATCCACTATATGTTAAAACAGAACTAAATAGGGATATACACACAAGGGCAGTTCGGCAGATTTTTTTTCTCTCTAAACCAACATCTGCAGTTCCCCCTATCTACATGCACATTACTTGATTTGGTGACGTGGAATATATGAAAGTACTTTTTTATCCAAATAGAAACATAGAAATTAGGTGCAGGAGTAGGCCATTCGGCCCTTCGAGCCTGCACCGCCATTCAATATGATCATGGCTGATCATCCAACTCAATATCCCGTACCTGCCTTCTCTCCATACCCTCTGATCCCCTTAGCCACAAGGGCCACATCTAACTCCCTCTTAAATATAGCCAATGAACTGGCATCGACTACCCTCTGTGGCAGGGAGTTCCAGAGATTCACCACTCTCTGTGTGAAAAAAGTTCTTCTCATCTCGGTTTTAAAGGATTTCCCCCTTATCCTTAAGCTGTGACCCCTTGTCCTGGACTTCCCCAACATCGGGAGCAAAATATGATCATGAATGCACCAGGAATTCACACTTGCAAAGTTAACCTGGGGAAAACATTTTAGCGTTTGTTTTGCATAGGAAGGAACTGCAGATGCTGATTTACACAAAAGATAGACACATAATAGAAGGGACTCGACCCGAAACGTCACCCATTCTTTCTCTTCAGAGATGCTACCTGTCCCACAGAGTTACTCCAGCATTTTGTGTCTATCTTTAGCATTTGTTTTATTCTCTTAAAGGTAACAGATTTTCTTAAAATCCTGATGTTCTACTTGTAGTCATTATAATGCCATTCTATTAAGTGCCAGTATGCTATTCATGGGTGAATTGATCTCGACATCCCTGTGAATGTGTTTACCAACTCAATTCATTGGTTGGCATGCTGGTGTTTGTGCTGATTTATTTTCCCTAAAGTCAAGGATGCTGTAGCTGCCTTCATTGTTTGATTCAAGTATCATATTATTTAAATTGTGCATGCTATTATTTGACATTTACTTATTTTTAACTTAAAGTGAAATCTACTTGTGACATTCCTGGATAAAAATAGGCACAAGGGAAAACGGCCTGTGACTATTGGTCTATATTAACAACAAGTTTTTCAGAAACGAATAGATTGTTTTTGTCAGGGAAGGAAATCTGCTGTCTTGACCAGGTCTAGTCTGACTCTAGACTCACTAATGCACTCCTCAATTACACTTTGCAATGGCAGCTTCAGTGGGGGCTTCCACCAGACTCTTACAAAGTGTTAGGTAATATTAACCTCTGAGATGGCAGTATTAATTTGCTTGCAATGAAATTGGCCAACATTTCAGAGTGACATATTTAAAAATGAAATAACATTTAATTATTGCTCTCTTCAAGAATTATTTGCTTTGTGGTATAGTGGAATTTGTCCATGTAGCAAACTAAATTATGCTGATTAGTTTGGAATTCTCAAGATATTCCCAGTCCTATTTTTTGATAAATTTTGAAATGGACTGCTTTGACCATTCTTCCAATCATCATTCCTGGTCTTCTAAAGGTGTTGATGGTATACAGTTCTGGGCGACCAAATGTCATTCAATATAGAAATGAATGTTACTGAGCATAGTTAGTAACATTGATGTAGGCTTCGTTTTCAGAATAGTTTTCTGATTTATTTCCAGGAGCCCTAAAATCATTTGCAGTAGCATTCCAAATGTGCAGAATCGGAACACCCAACTCTTCTCTATTTTGATAATTCAATCTTGCAATTTGTATTATGCAGTATGCTGCATGAAGGATACCTGCCCCTGCTACCTTTGTGTAATTACTTCATTTGTCAGTTGCATTTTTCTGCACGCAATGGTGAAATTGCAGAAATATGAGGGATCTAGTAACTGGAACAGACCTGCAAGTGTCGATAAACTAAACAATTTAGTGTACTATTAAGAACTTTTAAACTTGTGACAATAAAATATAACAAACTAATTTAATTCCAATAAATAATATAGTATTTTTAGGTTGTACTTTGAAGATGGGTTTTCTTTGAGAAAAAAATATTTTTCTTCTATATTGAGGGAAATTGAGAGGCTATTTCAGTTTTTCGGTGCCTAATTATGAGTTGTGTTTCCATCACGGTCAACATTTAAGCCCCATCCATCACTGGCTTTGAGAGGAGGAGTTGCGATCTTGAATCATTGCGGTCTTATTGGTCATGGCCCTCCTGTAGTGTTTCCAAAGAATAGTTACATGTAACATCATGAGAGCAGGCAGATGATTGAACTCATAACCCTGTTCATCATCATCAAGGTTGGACAAGTTGTATGTTTGTCAGTTATGTTTGGATTTACCTACATAAGTAACTGCGGTGTGTTTTGCTTTTAGATGATTGCAATCAATTTTTCCAGCAGCTTCCTTCCTATAAATTTTGCATGTCTTAATTCATGTAATACAATGTGATGGCAGAATAGCCCACTAGTCTGGCCACAAAGAGAAATCCAATATTATTGATGGCAGTTATGAAGAAGGTACCCAACAGTTCGGTTTGCTTTGATTTTCTGATTTCTTTGCTGTTTCACTGTGATGCAGTGAAGCAAGCCAATATTGAAATAAATGAGGCCACTACTTTATAATACTTCTGTGATCAAGTGACATCAGATTGCATATGCATTAGCTTACAAAACCAATTATCATTGTCTCCCATGTACATTCTGCCAGTTCTAAAATGTAATTCAACCTAAAGCATAATTGATTACTTTTATTTAATTCAAATGTACTTTGAGCGTCACTGTTATTTGACTTGTACAACTTCTAATCCAAAGTAAATAGACAACAAAAATGTTTTTTTTGCGGAGATTTGTAACCTTTAATATGCAATGGTATATCAAATGTGCTTCATACTAAAGGATTGCAATATGTTTGAGGCCAGTGTAAGAATGTTGGGTCTAAGATGAAAAGCCTCGAATGCACTTGTATTTCATGGAAATAGCACAGAATAAACATGCACATTGTGCATGTGCCTGCCCATAGACAGGCCTATACAACTCCAAGTTCTTCAGGTTTTTGTGCAGTCATCACTCAAGCTAACTCTCGCTCTCCTCATCATAATTTGTGGAGCAGTAAACCTAGTTCAGACATACAGCGTGGAAACAGACCTTTCAACTCACCTCCGCACGGACAGGCAATCACCTGTACATTAGTTATATCCTACACACTAGGGACAATTTACAGAAGTCAAATAACCTATAAACCTGTACATCTTTGGAATGTGGGAGAAAACTGGAGCACCTGGAGTTAACCCGTGTGGTCAGGGGGATAACGTACAAACTCCATATATACAGCATCTGTAGTCTGGATCGAACCCAGGTCTCTGACGCTGCAAGGCAACAACTCTACCGCTGTGCCACTATGCCGCCCAAACAGGCCTTCCATTCAGTACCTGTTCAGTCTTGGGTTCTTTTGGTTAATACATGGGGAAATTAGTGGTGTCACAATAGAGAAAATGGTATTGCCTACATCATGGTAATACCAGACCATAGCACATCAGTGTTGTCACTAAATTAGTGCATGTGCTGTATAAATACCAAGGGTATCAACACATTTAAATACAGTTAGAATAGAATCTCGAACTGCTCCAACTGAAGATGCTCCAATTTGTTCTTCCTATTACTGAAACAGATTTAAGTTTATATATTAATTGATAAATGTAGGGAATAATAATAGGAATAATTCAAATTGTGAAGGTCATCATAATCTATAGAAGTGGCATGAAAAATACTCATCTAACTTAACTAAATCCTCTGGTTTGTGTGGTTTACCTTTGTTTCTTCCTGAAGTACAGTTGCATGACTACCAGTTGCCTTTAATATTTGTTCAAATTACCATTTTGCATGTAAGCCAAGATGCTAAATAGAAGCAGGTTATTCAATGGATGACATTACCTTGAAGTCCACCTTTTGTCTCAATTGATGTTGCAATAGGTGCGATTTCAGCTGAAATCAGTTTGGTTGTGAGAACTCTGGTTAAATGCTTTCATAGACTAGGGTGGGGAAGGTGCTGATGCCAGTCATATGCTTGGTCTTAGTTGAGATCATTTCCTTGGAATCAAACCAGGGAATGTTCAGGTTCATTTGGCACAATAGAATTGAAAATTCTAGTATAAACAGTCTGAGGAATGATTTTCAGAGGTATGAGATCTGATACTCTGTATTTTAAGTTGATTATAAATGGGAAAAGTAGATTTGCAGCAATAAAAACATAACAGTTTGCAAGTTGAGCGATTCATTTCTAAAATCTGCTCTTCAAGTAGTGGAGCTGGCACTCAGGGATATGTGACAAGTCTTGCAAAGGATCTGTTTGTTGAGTGGGAAACATCCTTCGTCAGTTGGGTCAGGAGACAGTAGAATTCCACATTTCTGTAATACAATGTGAAACGTTTAATCCACAAAATAAGTATGTATGTATGTATACATTACTTTCAAAAAATTTCTCTAATGCTAATTTGAACAACATTTCGGTAGCTGCACAACAATGTCCATAAATTAGCAATATCAATCTACAATAGTGTCATTTCTCACCCCCAGCATCTATGCTCAAAGGCAATGTATGAACAGTGGCCCCAAATAAATTAAGCCACTGGATCGTCCTAAGGATTAACCTTTTTCCCATTTCCTCACTGAATTATTTCCTCACTAAAACTGAGTTTATAATAAGCTATCAAATGTTAATATCAAAATTTGTCCTATATCTCAATATTTGGGATACAATACAGAATAGTACAAAACTAAAAAAAATCCACATATTTTGTGATGTTTTGTAATTATATTGTAATATAAGGACATTAATCTACTCTCACAATGCATGTCTGTCATGTAATAATTCACACTAAAAATAGTACTTATAACACAATGTACTGCAGTTTGTGCACACTTCACACTTCTCCAGACAGCAGTTTGTTCATTCGTGCAGTATCCAGATTTCAACACCATCTGCTAGTATAATAGTGTTACATTTAGAATAATGGCTTTAAACGTGCTGTCATTACGCTTGTGTGTTACATTTAATATTATTGAATGCAATCAAAGTAACTTATCCAGATGAGATGTTGGCAGCATAGAATTAGTATTTTGATACAGATACTTGTGCCCAGATCTAATTGAGTAGTGCGTGGTATGCAATACATTGAAAGTAGTTAGTTAGTACATTCAGACCTATACTACATAGATAGACACAAAATCTTCCACCTTGTAAGGTAATCAAAAAACAATACTAATCCCTCACTTTATATTCCTGTTCCTGATATTCAATTATTCCTTCATTTGGGACGATCTCTAAACTCAGCCATTTTAACCAATGTTCTCACTTTAATATTAAACTCAAGGCCTTTGAAGTGACAATAATAAAATGTAATTATTTTAAATCTCCTGTTTCCTTCTCTGCTGCAGCATAAATAATCCCAATGTAGTTTATAAAATAGAGCATACAAAATGTTCTAATTATTGTTTTAAACAAAATTATTAGTTGTGTTTCTTTTTAAATGGCCTGATCTATTATAATTGTACTCCAAGAAATTGTATTTGAACCAAGACTATAGATGCATAAGAATATCATTATCCTGAAACCACAAGCAATCCCAAGTCACAATTTCATCAGCCCTGTAGGAGCTAACTTTTTTAACTCACCATCTGGAATGCAATAGCTAAAGAATGCAGCTCATTGACACTATCTCTTTTAGGCATGATGAGTAATAAGCCATTCTAATTAGCAAGGCCAACATTCAAAATGAATTCAGTGTTTCATTCAGTCACATTTAACTTTGAGTTTGCAGCAGAAACACTGGAATTCTGAAAAATCCATCTATTTAATTGATGTTCAGCAGACTTTAGTAGGTATCCACATTTAAGCTAATCCATTAGACTATCTTAGCCTGCGGTTAAGTTTCACCGTGTCAACTGCATGACACAATTATTTTTGAGAAATTAAAACCTTTACAACTCAACAAAGTATATGTTTACCTCTGCTTGAAGACAAAATGTAAGCAAAACATGCTGCTCTATTTTATAAATGGGTTACACCCTTGTTGATGATGGTAAACAGTTGGTAGTTCTGACATTTGTTCCTGGATGTTTCTGCTAATGAAACGTCCATTGTTCGTGAACTAGTTTTTCAAGTTTAAGCAGGAAGATAGATCCTGCAAGGAAATACAACCAACCGAACACATTTCACATTCCATTTACGTAATAGAGCTGCTCTCCCAAAGAGTTGTTATATTTTGGGGCTAGATACAATGAGCAGCTGTAGAAATAAAATAACAAGCCCCACTGGTATAATCAATAACATGATTCTTCTCACCTTTTCCCTGATATTGCAAACATTCTGTACCATCCACCTACCTGGACTGTTAATCAATATCTTTGCCCTGATAGGATATTCAAGGTTAGACTTGCTAGTTTAAAATATTTTGTGTTGCAAGTTACTGAATGGGAGCTGATTTAAACCCAGGAACCGTAACAGGATGACCTACTTTAAACCAAACGGAGTGAACATTTTGAAACAAGGGGAAATTGTGGAAAAAATGAATATGAATTTATATCAGTGAAATCAATATCAATAAGATTCCAGGAAAAAAAGGTTGAATAATTGAAGAGTTCTTATAGTTTATTTTTTTTAAATCATAATGATTGAAGCAAATATAAAGATAGAAAATGACGGAGATCACACGAGGTGTGGTAGGAGGGAGGAGGCTTTGGGGTGAATCTGAGGGGGTGTTTTCCCCGTAGGATGGTTGGAGTTTTAATCGCACTGCCTGAGCAAGTGGTGAAAAAAAATAGACATTTAGAATATCTGGACAATCATTTAAATCACTGAGGCACAGAAGACTATGTGGAATTAGTTTTGATAGGTACAATGAGCATCATGAACACAATAGGCCGAGAGACCTATTTATCTGCAGTAGAACGCTATGATCTATCACCAACCACACTCAGGTACAAGAATGGAGGAAATCTTGTTTAAGACAAAAGCACTCAATACTCACTAGAATTTACTTCATCCATAGCATGGTATTCAGACAGTACTGGCTCAATGCTACTCCAGAAGGATGTTGAAACCACACCAATTAAGAAGCAAGACTTCCAAAGGAGATAGAATCCTTCCTTAAGTTCCAAAGCATAACAAATTCATAACCTCATCTCCCTGCATTAAAACTACACAAAGGAATGTCAAAGATGCTGTAATTGTGACTATCTTCATGAAAGGAGACAAAGCTTGTGTTAGTAAGAAAAGAACTTTGTTATTTGCCGCAGGGGAACCAATAAAGATCCTCTGAACTTTCTCCAATAGCAAAGTGCTATGATGCAATTGCAATCTGGATACCATCCATTGAGAGGTACTATGGATGTGATAGGACAAAAAATCAAGAAAAATGTAGGTGACTGCACACATCCAATTACTGATAGGTTTCTTTTCCAATCTCCACAACAGCATTCTACTCCATAAACTGAGATTTTAAAGACTCATTAATTTAGCTGTCGTCAAATTTGTTGCTACTGTGGGCTTTGCAGATCCACCATGAAATCTAATACTGTGTAGAATGAGAGCAATGGAAACAAGACTGTTTCTTCACATAAGCTGTCTTCTCAATTTGCTTCATTGAAATATTGCCTTCAGCAAGCTCCCAATGAAAGAGCTTATTTACACAATGAGGGAAAATACTTCAACCATTCCAAAAATTTAAAAAATCAGTCCAGTATTACTATACTCAGGTGAAATTTTTATGTCAGAAGAAGGGTCCTGATCCAAAACGTCACCTATCCATGTTCGCCAGAGATGCTGCCTGAAATGCTGAGCTACTCCAGCATTTTGTGTCTTTCTTTGGTAAACCAGCTTCTGCAGTTCCTTGTTATGACATTATTTCATGTAGTTTACAGGCTCAGCTTCAAATCATTATTGATTACCTGATGGGAACAGACAGACGGGCTTTTATTAAAGGTATGGAAGACAAAAATCCTCTACCAAACTGCCCCAACCACACACCACCTTCAAATTCATGATCCGTTTATGGACATTGACAGTCTGAAGAAGGGTTTCGGCCCGAAACGTTGCCTAGTTCCTTCGCTCCATAGATGCTGCTGCACCCGCTGAGTTTCTCCAGCTTTTTTGTGTACCTATGGACATTGACAGGTGTTTTGGGGTCTAATCTCAGAAGATACCTCAACGAATGCGATCATTGATGACAAAATTCATCCAACCTCCAAAGTGCTGTAATCGCCTTCCTCTAGCTGAGGAATAAAATGTTTAAAGGCCAAGCTCCTGACCTGCCAAGCAGCAGTGATCTAACACACTCCTGTCTGCATGAGAGATGTAGACAACCATCAACAGAAATAATAAAGAAATAGAGAAGTACTACAAGTCAATGCAGGCCCTACAATATCTTTGGCAGAATAAAAGAGCCAAAGTCATTGTACATCAAACCAGCAGGTTGGGTGGGTCACACTAATTGCCTGTATCATAAAATATATAAAAACATTCAATTTCTAAAGAAAGATCAACCTGGAATGAAAACTCTGTTTCTCTAAGTGTGTAATGAATATGCAGTTGAAGTGGGACATATGTATTTACCATTAATGGCCATACCATTAGATTTCAGACTTCTGAAGCAAGTATTCTAGTCGAAGCTACAACACAGCAAATTTCCTAAAGCAGACAGACAACATGTCAAAGACAATTCTTAACATTTCTTTGAAAACAAGATTATCACCAACACTCATGAATCGCTGAGCCTTGAGTGCCACAAATTAGATAAAGAACTAGAAAGCACTGAGCATTCAGTTTCTATCACTGGAGTATGTAAAAGAACCAAGCACTACCTAGCCCATCTAAGTGGATCCCACCTCATCATTTTCATGGGGAGATGGTTAAACTCTTTTTGAATGGTCCATGGCCTGGCAATTATTTGCCATTATCAGCTCGTGCTTGATTGTGGACCAGATAGAGCTGCACAAAGACAGACTTTTCAATATCCAAGGAGTTGCAAAATGGAATTAAACATTGTGTTCTCCAGACTAACCTTAGGATAAAGACAACATTCTTGCTGAAGGACTTGACAAACCCAAGGACACTGTCTTGAGAGGATTCTGCAACACTGAGATGAACAATATTCTTCTTCCTTGGTGCCAAGTATGACATAAGCCTCTGGAGAGTTTGCCCTCGCATTCCTATTGACTTCACTCTTGCTTCATGTGCCAGATGTCAATAACAATCACCCATATCGCACTTCAACTGCATATTCACCACTCACATAGAGAAACAGAGTTAACATTCCAGGTTGATGATCTTTCTTTAGAAAATGGGATTTTTAATGGTTTAAAATGCAGGATTTCAGGTAAAACCTGTTTGACATTTCATGAGCAAGAATCATTGACCTAACCTTTTTCCCAGGATGTTGCCTGAACTGTTAAGTAATTCAAGTGCTTTTTCCTTCTTCAGATTTTCAACATTCAGAGTGCTTTGGTGTCATGTTCATCATTTATTATTTACGAATAAACCAACATGATTATGCAACATTTGGAGTATTTCCTGTAGTTCTGATCACCCCATTAAAGGAAGCATGGGGAGGCTTTGGAAAGGTTGCAGAGAAGGTTTACCAGAATGATGCCTGGATTAGGGAGTATTAACTATAGGAAGAGGTTGGGCAGACTTGGATTCTTTTCAATGAAACGCCGAGAGTTAATAAAGTATATAAAACTGAGAGGCATAGGTAGAGTAGATATCCAGAACCTTTTTTCCCAGGATGGAAAAATCAAGTTCTAGAGGGCATAGCTTTAAGGTGGAATGGGCAAAGTTTAAAGGAGATGTGCAGGGCAACTTTTTTTATACAGAGGGTAATGAGTGTCTGGAAAATGCTTCTGGGGTTGGTGGTTGAGGCAGATAACATAGTGGCATGGAAGAGACTTAGATAGGCATGTGACCATGCAGGGAATATAAGGATATGGATTATGTGTAGGTAGATAAGAGATGGTCCTGGCACCATGTTCGGCGCAGATATTGTGGGCCAAAGAGACTGTTCTTGTGTTGAATGTAAAAATGTAACACTACAAATGTTCTAATATCTATATCAAGGTATCTTGTCAATAAAGTCTCGTCTAATCAAAAGTAAAGTGAAGTCTGAAAAGAAGAACTAGCTCATGTTAGGTCACACTCCCTTTAATGACTGTCTCTTTGAACATTTTGAACTAAATTTTCCTCCACTACACCACATTGGTGCATTTAAAATAATAGACCAGAATTGCTTAGCCATTTGCCAACCTAGCATCTCTCAGCTATTGACTCTGGCTTCATCGATAAGAGGAAGGGCATCATTCTCAGGGACAATAGTATGGATGATCTATGATCATTATAGAAATACCTCAATAATTACCTCTCCCATTCTTCAGTCTCCGTTGTAACACAAAGTTCCCATTTCCATCAACGGATGTTTTTAAGGCAGAGATAGGTAGATTGTTGATGGTACGGGTGTGAGTGGTTATGGGGAGAAGGCAGGAGAATGGGGTGAGAAAAACATTTTTCACACAGTGGGAGAAAAACATTTTTCACGCAGAGAGTGGTGAATCTCTGGAACTCCCTGCCACAGAAGGTAGTTGAGGCCAGTTCATTGGCTATATTTAAGAGGGAGTTAGATGTGGCCCTTGTGGCTAAAGGGATCAGGGGGTATGGAGAGAAGGCAGGTACAGGATACTGAGTTGGATGATCAGTCATGATCATATTGAATGGCGGTGCAGGCTCGAAGGGCCGAATGGCCTACTCCTGCACCTATTTTCTATGGAGGGAGCGATAGATCAGCCATGATTGAATGGTGGATTACACTTGATGCATCAAATGGCCAAATTCTGCTCCTATCGTTTTTTAACATGAAAATCTTTTATATTTTTACTTTAAAAATATCGAGTCAATTCTCAATCTATAGCTTCCTGGTCCTCTAACTAAAATATCCTAAAATACATCATTGTATCTTCATTGCACTTTTCAGAAATGCAACCATGGGTTTCTTCAGCATTGAATTAAATAGTTTGAGATAATGCATGCAGACGTGGTCTATTTCAAGATCAGAGGAGTCGCAAATAGATGCTCTCCCAGGTTTAGGAGTGCATGCACTGATCATACCTTTGATGGTTCGAAAATGATTGATGATTAATTTAGTGAATTGCTGAGTCATACAGAGAAGTCTTCTGCTGCAGCCTGTTTTTCTGAATTTAAATATCACATTGCATATAATTTCAAGGTAGAAAATTTGGGAGGTCTTCATTATACATAAAATATTTAAAAGTAAATAAAAAATTCACCTGGATTCTAAGGTCACCTTGATTGTAAAGTACTATCAATGTTTAATAATTTCACAATGGATTAAATACTGTTGAGTTTACTTTGAAAGTGGGGTCAAGGAAAGTGCATTCAGGCCGTCTTTCCACCACCACACAAGAAGCACAAGACAGACAACATTGTATGCGAATGCCGAGAAGTGTGTTCAGCTCTGGCTGAACAACTTGTAATCTTGTGTGTGGACTCGACAAGAAGAAGAGTTTGCAAATTAAGAGCCTATTTTAATGATCAAAGACTAACAAGCAGTAGATTGCAATGAAAAGGTTGATAGTGTGGCGGCACACGGTGGTCGGGCAACTTACTACACGAATCCTCAGCAGCACCGGCTGCTGCCACAATAGCATTTTCTCAAGCACAATGAGCAGCCAGAAAGGCTGTAACTTTCACAACCTTTAAGATATCCCAATGTGTTTGATCAATTTGGACCTCAGTTCACAATTGGGAAATATAGAAACAAACTGCAAAACCAGGACAAGTGGTTACATGGAAATGGCCAGAATCTATTTCAGTGATGTTGGTTGACAGAAACACCTGATCTAACTGCACAAACTGAATATAGAATGTTGGACTTATCTGGTCAGCATGACTTAATACAACACATACTGTTTCTATGTTTCTATGTTTATTCAAAAAG
The DNA here is from genome assembly GCF_010909765.2 of Amblyraja radiata. Lineage (NCBI taxonomy): Eukaryota > Metazoa > Chordata > Chondrichthyes > Rajiformes > Rajidae > Amblyraja > Amblyraja radiata. Next base: position 29,015,367 of record NC_045986.1, on the reverse strand, counting down.
AGTTCTTCCAATCTTTTGCACTTTGAGCTCTTGTTGTTTGGTTGAATCTACATTAGATCGTGTCACCCTGACTTCATTCTGCTGGGTTTCTCAGTACATACAACTGATTTTTTTGAGTTTAGATTACATATCTACAAGAACTTGTACATCAAAGTTGTAGCAATGTTCAAATGCTGTGAGAGTGAGTTACAAGTTTCCATGATGTTGCATAATATTTCATGTACAATGACTTGCTTTGAAGAGTGTAACTTGTTTCAGAGGAAAACATATCAGGAACATTCCTCAAACATTATGAGTTCAGTAACCTGTCGGTCGCTTTCTGTTGCCATTATTGAACAAGAAATGTTGACCAGGACACCAAACGTACACTGTCCCTTTTCAATTAGTGTAATAGGTCCATCTGAATAAACTTTCTCAATTAGAGCTCACCATTTCCAACATGATCTACACCCACCTATCAACTGATTTTCTAAAAGGGGTTTGTTTAAGAAGGAACTGCAGATGCTGGAAAATTGAGGGTAGTCAAAAATGCTGGAGAAACTCAGCGGGTGAGGCAGCATCTATGGAGCGAAGGAAATAGTCGACGTTTCGGGTTCAGTCGCTCGCATGACATGGTTATGGTGAATGGCTGAGTAAATATTGCTCGAAAACTTAACTTGACTGGACTGGCAGGACAGGTGGAAAGTGAATTCACTACCAACAAGTGTGACATGACACAATTAGGCAGAAGATTTGGAAAGATATACCATATGTTAAATGGGGGGTGCTAAAAGCGTGGTAAGAATCACTGGATAACCAAAGAAGTGGATAACCAAAGATGCAAGCAGAAGCCTCCACGTGGCGCATCCCGGGCAATGCTGACAACATAAACTGTACCACAGTGACTGACAGAAGTAGCCAATTCTGCAACCACCGACCGTCAACCGTCACTGACCGACCGGAAAGATGTGATATGGAAGATGGCCAGACTCGAGGAAGAAGACCAAAGAAGTGGCTATCGTCTCAATCGTTCCCTTTCTAACTCAAGAGTCCTGATGATCAAGTATAGTGCTTCCTATAACTGTTCCAGCATAGAAAGGAAATCAAACCTGAGACCTTAGTAATCTCAACATTTTAGTCACTCTTTGTCATAAATAGAACTAAAAAATCTGAATAAATACCACGACTAACAGCCATCATCTGAGTGAAATAATGACATTGGGTGCTCTATTTCTCCGTGTATCAGGCCTCACCTCGCATTTGTAACAGTTCACATGAAAACGGAGCCCAAACAGTTCAATGTTGATACACTCTTCCTTTCCACTTTCTGGCATGATTGGCATTTTACAGACCCAGCACTGCGGCGCATATCTCCTGAAACACATGAAACAATTCTCTGTAAACACGTGTGCCTTGACAAAAATCATTTACATAATGTTGTAAAATTCAAATGAAATAAAAAGGAACTACAGACATTGGTACATACCAAAGATAGGCGGAGTGGGCAGAGACTTGGTGACCGCTTCGCTGAACACTTATGCCCGGTCCGCCTAGGCCTACTGGATCTCCCAGTTTAACTCCCCATTTCCAAACTGACCTTTCTGTTCTGGGCCTCCTTCATTGCTAGCGTGATGCCACACGCGCACCTCATATTTCACACCAGTTGTTGGACACTTCAAAGTGAAACTGCCACCACCATTATCATCTGTCACGTTTCACCCAAGCAATTTTAGATCCAGTTTGCCAACACACCTTGCTTGGTTCCTTTGTGTCTTAACTTTCTAGACCAGCCTACCATGTGGGACCTGGTCAAAATGTATTAAAGTCCTTGTAAACTGTGTCTACTGCTCTGCCTTCATCTATTTTTTCTTACGTTCTCAAAAACACTCAATCCACTTGCTATTTAGCATGAACTATTTCCTGTTATTTTTGTGGATCCTAATTAAATATTGATAGGCATGCATGATCCATCCAATGTGTAGACAATTTGATCATAAAGTTGTGCATTAAAAGCTTTTTATTAATAATAAATGTAACTTGCAATTTGTGATCCACATCTCTAAGTTGTCTGCAAAGCAGTTTCAATGTGCAACAGTGCCACAAGCTGATGGAAAATGGACCTGCAACTCTGCACCGAACTCCTGATAAAAACTGGCAACATTTTGAATTGCCTTGAATGACAAGGTTAAATATGGATATTACATTTATTATCATAATTATTAAATGGGGATTTTTTTTTCTTATTTTACCGCTCAAGATTCTTCAATAACATAAAGGCTTTGGTAGAGCCGCTGCATTACAGCGCCAGAGACCTGGGTTCTGGGTCTGCCTGGATGCTGTCTGTACGGAGTTTGTACGTTCTTCCTGTGACCACGTGGGTTTACTCCGGGTGCTCTGGTTTCCTCTAACATTCCAAAGACTTGCAGGTTTGTCGGTTAATTGGCTTGTTGGTCAGAAATGGCAAGTATCGGAGATTTCTTCATACTTCTCCTTAAAGAGCTACGAGTTATTTTCACATGGCAAGAGAGCAGTACCTGAAATGGTCTGATAATAGCAGCAAGAGGAAGTTGAATGCATTTCATAAAGAAATAGTTACAGTGATGGGGTAACAGTCCAGTACTACTGGAGGAATGAACACTTCAGAACAGAGCCTGCTCCAGTCCTCATTCATTGCCATTCACTTTCCATTTCCAGCAGAAACTATTGAAGTTTTTCCATCCTGGCCCAGGAGAATTGAAACTAACTTTGCCACCCTGCTACCATCTATCCTAAATGCTACCCTGCTAAATGCTACCTTAGCTGATAAATGCTATGAGTGGAGATGCTGAGATCAGTACCATAGCATACAAGATAGACAGAAAATGCTGGAGTAACTCAGCGTTTCAGCATCTCTGGAGAAAAGAAATAGGTGGCGTTTCAGGTCGGAACCCATCTTCCGAATGAAGACTGAAATCTGAAGTGTTCAGACCCGAAACGTCACACTCCTTTTCTCCAGAGATGCTGCCTGACCTGTCATATTACTCCAGCAATTTGTGTCTATCTTCAGTATAAACCAGCATCTGTAGTTCCTTCCTACACACTGCAGAACATATTGTAATGAATCACTGAACAACCTTGTGAATAAGAGAGCGTTTTAGAGATTTTAAATTATTTTGTGTTGCCCCAGGTACAGTAGCTCTTGGTCTTATTTAGAACTGTGAATCAGCACACAAGCTAACCTTTTGCCAAAACTTGATATTTTCAGTGTTGCTTTGCCTAGAAATGTAGGAATTATACCTCTGGAAGTCTTCGAGGCAGTGAACCTCCCCTGCATTGTTCACTCCAAAGCGTTCTGTTCCAATAGGCCGATGACAGACAATGCATGTAAAGCACTCGGGGTGGAAAGCCTTGCCTGAAGCTCTAATAATCTGACTCATTATGGCTTTATTGCATTTTCCACACTTCTCCAAGGTGTCCTGTAATTTAACAGAGAATGGAAATTGTAGTTAAAACCTTCACTGCAGCTGAAAGTAGTAGGAACTGTCATATTGTTCACATTATATTACATTAGGTTTAGATTTATTAAGTCTATTGAGGTACAGTAGTTTTGTATGTATCAAATCAGATCTTCTTGTGTATGGCGTGCACAGCCTAAAGTTGTAGGACAACTCGTTGTATTTGATCTTATTTGATTGTGCACGCCAGGTTGATTGCATTCGTTGAAACAGGGCGGACCATGTGAAGGTTTCAATCTCCCACCCCGTCAAATCAAATAATAAAATATATGAATACAATCGAGCCAAACCCATGTACAATGGGTCTTGATCTGCAGTTAGAAAAAAAAGTTTAGTTTAGTTTAGAGATACAGACAGCACCAGCAATCAGGATCGAACCTGGGTCTCTGGTGCTGTAGGGCAGAAACTCTACCGCTGTGCCACCGTGCCACCCCAAAAGATTTAAAAGACTGGAGAGATTGTATGGGGTGATAGTAGATCCTCCTCTAGAAACAGCACACAAAGAGTCACCACGTGCCGGCACCATTTTGGATGCGACAACTTAGTTGGGTCTCCATTAAATTGCTTTTGCCCCTTTTCATTAAGTAAACCACACTGACATGATGGGCCGAATGGCCTAATTCTGCTCCTGTCACTTATGACCGTATGAAGAACTTCATAAAAAGAAACAATTGCTGTACCTGGTAGCAGGAATCACAATGAGGATCGCCGCCTAGATTATAATAAGTTTTTCCCACCAATTTGCAGTTACATTTTCTACACTGCAGGCAATTCTCATGGAACATTTTGCCCATGGCTTCAAGAGCGGAAGTGGTTGGAGGAATCAGTTGGTTGCAAAATGCACAGATATCTAAGAAGGAAAAAAAACAAGATCTTAGCTTCCCAGAATCTCATGCACATCAGTGTAACCAGGTCTCTGATAAATATATTTGAACCAGGCCAGAATTATTACATAGACTAATTCATCGCTGTTTTACTGAAACTAAGAGACTAGCATTTCAATCCCAGGTCAAAATTCTTAGATTACAACAGATACCAATATCCCCACAATTCTCAGTAGGTAAACTTTACTTTAGGCTTTGGAGATGCAGTGTGGGAACAGGTCCTTTCGCCCACGGAGTCCAAGCTGACCGGCGATCACCCCGTACACTAGCACTATCCTACACACTAGGGACTATTTACAGAACTTTACAGAAGCCAATTAACCTACAAGCCTGTACATAGAAACATAGAAAATAGGTGCAGGAGGAGGCCATTCGGCCCTTCGAGCCAGCACCGCCATTCATTGTGATCATGGCTGATCGTCCCCAATCAATAAACCGTGCCTGCCTTAGCCCCATATACCTTGATTCCACTAGCCCCTAGAGCTCTATCGAACTCTCTCTTAAATCCATCCAGTGACTTGGCCTCCACTGCCCTCTGTGGCAGGGAATTCCATAAATTCACAACTCTCTGGGTGAAAAAGTTATTTTCTCATGTCAGTCTTAAATGGCTTCCCCTTTATTCTAAGACTTCGGCCCCTGGTTCTGGACTCGCCCAACATTGGGAACATTTTTCCTGCTTCTAGTTTGTCCAGTCCTTTGGAGTGTGGGAGGAAACATGTTGAAAACCCAGCGGCGACCAGAACAAGGTACGACTCTTTGGGCGACTACTCATGACCATACATGCTTCACCCCGCGACATGGTCGCCAGGCTGTCGCTTGTATGGTAGTGAGTAGTCTCCTCGGTCGCCCAAAGAGTCGTAGCGTCTTTCTGGTCGCCGTTGGATTTTCAACAAGTCGCGTAGGTGGGACAGGTCCATTACAAATACACTTCAGTGATGTTTCTCCATGCTTCCCAGAAGATTCAATGCAACTCTTTCCAAATACAGCCAATTAATTAATTAATTATTATTATTATTGGTGTTGGCTGGAAACTTTTATGGTTATGCATATGTAATACATACTACCAGGTGATAAAAATGCAAAAAAAGTAGCAAGTAGATGATTTTAATTTTCATGCAACGTGCAATATCCACAATGCTCTGGGAGACCAGGATATTTGTGAATCCGTTCTGTAGTTCATTAAGTAACACCCTCCCACCTACCTGCCCTGGAACTTGGAGATCCATTCAACTTGTTGTTCACTGTCTTAGGCAATGGATTTTCCAGTTTGATTCCCGCAGACGGAATGCTGTTTTTCTCAAATTCAGGGGGAGGAGGCAATTCCTGGTTAAGAAGGAATTTTACTTTTTAAAAAAAGGTACATCAGAGAATTTATTTCAATCTCGGTTTCTGTTTTTTCTTTCAACCGATGACTGAAAAATTAAGATTGCACACGGCACAATTTTCCTCGACATTCAACACATGGAAGGTTTGTAAGGCTGCTGAGGTTCCTACCTGAATGAATGAATGATCATTTCTTGTCACACGTAACAAGTCACAGTGGTGTTTTTGGTTTTGCATACCCAAGGTATGCAAAGAGTCGGCACATAAATGGCACCGACAAAAGTTACAAAGAATTCAATTTTATCCAAACCATTTTTAACACATTCCATTCGTGGTCACCCCTTATCTTTTAGTCTCCAGAGATGCTGCCTGACCCGCTGAGTTACTCCAGCACCCTGTGTCTATCTTTGCTGGTGGAGACACATGGATATGGAGGGATATGGATCAAGTGCAGGCAGTGGAGATTAGTTTAAATTAGCTCTCCTTTGTTCATTCCTGCCTCCCCCTCTCACGGTGGTTCCCCACACAGGGTCCTCCTTTATTCTCCCCCTTCCTCCCGACAGTTCCCCCACACAGGGTCCTCCTCTGTTCTCATCCCCGTAGAATAGTGAGATACATCATTTATAGGACAAAAGGGATGGAGAGAATAAAACAAGCTACCTGCTGTTTGAAGCCTGCTCCACCGTTGGATTGCAGCACCTTGGCGTGCTTGGAAGAATTCCGGGATGGAATTGTCTCCTCATACGATAGAGGTGGTGGAGGAGGAGGAAGTGGCAGCTCACTTGGGTGAAAAACATCTCTTGTGTTTTCTGGAGCAGGAGGAGGGGGAGGTGGGAGGTAATCTGCAGACAGAAAAGAGTGGAGATGTTACCAAGACCAGTACACCTCCATCCAAGACAGTGAGACACTTCTCTAATAGACACAGTAGATCAAAGTGGCAGAAATCATTCCCAGACAGTGGTCCCAATGATTAGAGTTTGAGCGCCCAGCTGGCTAGAAATAAATGAAGTTCAAGAGATCAACAATTGCTATTATTGTTTAAGAAGGAACTGCAGATGCTGGAAAAATCGAAGGTAGACAAAAATGCTGGAGAAACTCAGCGGGTGAGGCAGCATATATGGAACGAAGGAATAGATGACGTTTCGGGTCGAGACCCTTCTTCAGACTGATGTGGGGGTGGGGTGGGAAGAAGAAAGGAAGAGGCAGAGACAGTGGGCTGTGGGAGAGCTGGGAAGGGGAGGGGAAGGAGGGAGAAAGCAGGGACTACCTGAAATTGGAGGTCAATGTTCATACTGCTGGGGTGTAAACTACCCAAGCGAAATATGAAGGTAGATAAAAATGCTGGAGAAACTCAGCGGGTGAGGCAACATCTATGGAGTGAAGGAATAGGTGACGTTTCGGGTCGAGACCCTTATTCAGACTTTTAAACAAGCGAAATATGAGGTGCTGCTCTTCCAATTTGCGGTGGACCTCACTCTGGCCATGGAGGAGGCCCAGGACAGAAAGGTCGGATTTGGAATGGGAGGGGGAGTTGAAGTGCTGAGCCACCAGGAGATCAGGTTGGTTAATGCGAACTGAGCGGAGGTGTTGGGCGAAGCGATCGCCAAGCCTACGCTTGGTCTCACCGATGTAGAGTTCCTGGATACCTTATCAGTACCTCTCCTAACTTTATATACTTCTCTCAAACCTCCCCTCAACCTCTGGCACTCCAGAATATTTCCAGCAATTGTGATTTGTTCAAGATACCAGCATCTTCATTCATTGCCACAGACATCTGTGGAGGCCAAGTTAATGGATTATTGATTTGTACGGGTGTCAGGGGTTATGGGGAGAAGGCAGGAGACTGGGGTTGAGAGGGAAAGATAAATCAGCCGCCATTGAATGGTGGAATAGACTTGATGGGCTGAATGGCCTAATTCTGTTCCTACAGCCTATGATCCCATGGACTTCTACCGTTTCTTCCTAGATGCTGGGATCTTGCATGGAACACAAAGCGCTGAAGTAACTCTGGCCAGCATCTCTGGAGGACATGCATAGGCAATGTTGCGGGGTGACCGTCTGAAGAATTGTCCCGACCTGAAACATCACTTAGCCGTGTCCTCCAGAGATGCTGCCTGACCTGATGCTCTTTGTGTTCTATACTTTGGACATTACCTGCTCTCATTTTATTTCCACCTGCACTTTTGTCATAATGCAGCCCAAACTACCTTAAATCAGTCAGCAGTAATGTTATCTCCACTCCAAACCATGCCCACAGAATTTTGGTAAAATAATGTCACAGTGTTGAGAGATGGAGAGGACCTGTATATAGTGGTCTACTTACCTTCACTGGCAGAATGTAAGGTTGATTGTGTAGGTCCTGCCACTCCTAACAGGCCCACGTTTCCCAGTCTGTTGGAGGGGTTCCTGGACTTGGGGGTTGATGGCACTAGTTCTTTATGCCCACGATCGTCCGTCTTCACAGCCCCCAGAGAGACACGAGTCTTTGGGGCACTGGTAGGCCCATGAGGAACGAGCTTAATGTAAACCGAGGAAACCTTCCTAGCCTGAGACATCCTTGTGCTGTGATATCTGGAGACACAAACATTATTGGACGATGTCAGTCCTTGGTCGAGGTTACATCTAACTGACTGCAGTATTGTGCTAAATATTGTAAAGGTGATAAAAAAAAAAAATATCAGCTGTAACTGGACAAGGATGGCTGGAGCTGCTGAAACACGAGTCAACCAGAAATTGAAAAAGCAACTGAAATATTTTAAAAAAACCCAAATGACCGCACCTTGTACTTCATTGTATTTCAGATAATAAAGGCTCGATTCACCAATTACCAGAGTAATTGGTTCTACAGTCTGAGATCAACGAGGTTCAGCTGGGTTTCGGCCCGAAACGTGCCTATTTCCTATATTGGAGATTGTTCAACTCTTGGCATGGAGCGAAGGAAATAGACAACGTTGCCTATTTCCTTCGCTCCATAGATGCTGCTGCACCCGCTGAGTTACTCCAGCACTTTTGTCTACCTGTGGCTTTATGTGTTGTCTGGACCTCCCAGAAACGGTTAACATGCGAGACAAATTAGACTGAGATCACGCCTTGAAATGCCCCACCATGTAGAGATGTATTGATTAAATAGCTCAAAGATCAAGTTAATGTATATACACTTGTGTTGGTTGATCAAGGGAGGTGGCGGCTGGATTGTTGACAATTTGGCTGGTGTCCCAAAGATTGGCAAGGGGCAATAAGGCTGGGTTCCTGTTCTTAACCAGTCGAAAACGTTCTGCTTGCAACACTATCTGATGATTCAAAGATAAGACCAATTTCCTTGCAAGTTACTTGGTAGATGACATGTTTCAGACAAGAAATAGCCTGTCGGGTATTGCGTTAGACACACCTAACTGAAGTATTCAGCGGCTTTTTGGTGCGAGTGATTACTTTTTCAGCTCATACTTTGTATGGTAGGTTTTACATAAAATAGAAGACGAAGAAATGAACTAACTCCCAACCTCTCCAGAATTCCATTTCCTTGCAGAAATTAATGAAAGCAATTCATTTCATCCTCTTAGTTTTATAGTTCGGGAGAAGTATTCTTCCAAAGTATAGCAACAACCTTACAGCGCCAGAGAACCGGGTTCCATCCTAACTACGGGTGCTGTCTGTACGGAGTTTGTACGTTCTCCCCCTGAACCTGCGCAGGTTTCCTCCCACATTCAAAAGACGTAGAGGTTTGCAGGTTAATTGGCTTCTGTAAATTGTCTCCAGTGTGTAGGATTGAACTAGTGTATGGGGTGATCGATGGTCAGTGCGGACTTAGTGGGCCGAAGGGCCTGTTTTCCACGCTGTATCTGAATAGACAATAGGTGCAGGAGCAGGCCATTTGGCCATTCGAGCCAGCACCGCCATTCAATGTGATCATGGCTGATCATCCCCAATCAGTACCCCGTTCCTGCCTTCTCCCCATATCCCCTGACTCCACCCTCTGAATCCAGAGAACCCGCCTCCACCGCCCTCTGAGGCAGAGAATTCCACAGACTCACCACTCTCTGTGAGAAAAAGTGTTTCCTCGTCTCCGTTCTAAATGGCGTACTCCTTATTCTTAAACTGTGTCCTGGTTCTGGACTCCCCCGACATCGGGAACATGTTTCCTGCCTCTAGCGTGTCCAAACCCTTAACAATCTTATATGTTTTAATGAGATAACCTCTCATCCTTCTAAACTCCAGAGTGTACAAGCCCAGCTGCTCCATTCTCTCAGCATATGGCAGTCCCGCCATCCCGGGAATTACAGTTTACCCTTTGATTTTACCAGCATCTGCAGTCCTTTCTTACTGCAGGTTCTCTGGATGCTTTCAAGAGAGAGCTAGATAGGGCTCTTAAAAAATAGCGGAGTCAGGGGATATTGGGAGAAGGCAGGAACGGGGTACTGATTGGGGATGATCAGCCATGATCACATTGAATGGTGGTGCTGGCTCGAAGGGCTGACTGGCCTACTCCTGCACCTATTGTTTATAGACACAAAATGCTGGAGTAACTCAGCGGGTCAGGCAGCACCTCTGGAGAGAAGGAATGGGTGACGTTTCGGTTCCCTCCAGAGATGCTGCCTACCTTCAATTTTTCCAGCATCTGCAGTTCTTTCTAATACATTATTTCAATGGTCGACACAATGTTGGAGAAACTCAGCGGGTGAGGCAGCATCTGTGGGGCGAAGGAATAGGTGGACGTTTCGGGTCGAGACCCCTTCACTGGCCACTGATTGCCACCTAGGAAAGCCACGGTTATCTCGAAGCACTTACCAGAGCTGCAGTAGTTTGCTGTTAGGAGGGCAAAGCCCATCGACAGCCCCTACAGAGGGCTTGGTTCCAGCAGCTACACACCCCGTTCAGAGTCTGCACTGAGTCGCAAACTGGTTGCAGTCATCTCGTTCCCCCCCTCACTCGGGGAATATAGCCTGTCCGCCTACCTCCTCTCCACTTTACCATAAAAGGAAAATGAATTCCTCAGGCATTAGCAGACCAAACAGGAAGCTGCTCCCTAACCTATCCACTCGCACACACACACACTCCGTTATCCATCCAGTCAGACTGCTGTAAAAATGCATTGTAATGCCCTCCTAAGATAAGGCCAATTACTGTGGATCTTGCTTGGCAGACACTGTCTATCACACACAAGAAATAGCTTATTGGTTTCAAAACATGCAACCCGTCGGGCTAAAGCTAAAGCATCCAGGTGCTGGTTTTATTTTTTCTTGCAGCAATAAATAATTGATTTAATTGCAACACGATACAAAAACCAATGCCGTGGTGAGATACACATCACCACGTTACAAAACCATCAGACATCTCTGTTACAAATATTCCAGTAACTACTGTACAACCCCAGCAAAGGGGCAGCCCAGGTGCTTGTTAGCTGCGAGTTCTTTGTCTTCTAGTTGGAAACCTAGTATGATTCATTTTACTGAGCAAGGCAGGAAAGCGGCTGGAACAGCCCTGTGACATCCAGCATCCTTGCAATTCCCTTTCCTTTCAGTTAATTGCCTGCTGGGCACGAGCAAAGGGCAGTTCTGTTTAACCCTTCGAGTGCCGTCAGCCTTTTTATTTTTTTAAAGCAGCGTCTTTGGAAGAGCTGTTCAAGAAGGAACTGCAGATGCTGGAAAATCGAAGGTAGACAAAAGTGCTGGAAAAACTCAGCGGGTGCGGCAGCATCTATGGAGCGAAGGAAATAGGCAACGTTTCGGGACGAAACCCGAAGGGTTTCGGCCCGAAACGTTGCCTATTTCCAACGTTGCCTATTTCCTTCGCCCCAAATCTGAGGAAGGACATTATTGCCATAGAGGGAGTGCAGAGAAGGTTCACCAGACTGATTCCTGGGATGTCAGGACTGTCTTATGAAGAAAGACTGGATAGACTTGGTTTATACTCTCTAGAATTTAGGCGATTGAGAGGGGATCTTATAGAAACTTACAAAATTCTTAAGGGGTTGGACAGGCTAGATGCAGGAAGATTGCTCCCGATGTTGGGGAAGTCCAGGACAAGGGTCACAGCTTAAGGATAAGGGGGAAATCCTTTAAAACCGAGATGAGAAGAACTTTTTTCACACAGAGAGTGGTGAATCTCTGGAACTCTCTGCCACAGAGGGTAGTCGAGGCCAGTCCATTGGCTATATTTAAGAGGGAGTTAGATGTGGCCCTTGTGGCTAAGGGGATCAGAGGGTATGGAGAGAAGGCAGGTACGGGATACTGAGTTGGATGATCAGCCATGATCATATTGAATGGCGGTGCAGGTTCGAAGGGCCGAATGGCCTACTCCTGCACTTAATTTCTATGTTGCCGCACCCGCTGAGTTTCTCCAGCACTTTTGTCTATCTTGAAAGAGCTTATCAGAGAGTCCAAACTCCTAAGAGGCAGGGCAATAAACTGCAAGATAAAATACTTGGAAAAAATTATTTTATCTTTCTTTATCATGAATCATTTTCCCAATTAAATTGCACAATCGTGGTTGATTGGGAGACACAGCATGGAAACAGGCCCTTTGTCTGAGCAAGTCAATGGCAATTATCGGTCACACTAGTTTGGTTTATTGTCACGTACAGTCAAAAGTCAAAGTCAATGTTATTCGTCACATGCACCCGAAGGTGCAGTGATATGAATTTTCCAGCAGCGGCACACTTAAAAAGAACACACAATACACAATAAGATTTAACACAAAAATCCACCACAACATTCTTCACTGTGGTGGAAGGCAACAAAGTTCAGTCAGTCCTCCTCCTTTGTTCGCCCGTGGTCGGGGCCACGAACCCTCTGTAGTCGCCGCTACGTATGGCCCGATGTACAGGCCCTCTAGTCGGGATGATCAAAACTCCGACGTCGGGGCCAGTCAAACACACTCACACACAAACAAACACACGGTCAAAAGCTTCTTGCTGCGTGCTATCCAGTCAGTGAAAAGACAATACATGATTACAATCAAGCCGTCCACAGCAAAGATCCTATAGCGGATACAAGATCTTTGGTCCACAGTGGACAGATACAGGATAAAGGGAATAACGTTTAGTGCAAGATAATAGATAATCTGCAGGTCTCCAATGATGCACATTTTTGGTTTCTTGGTCCTCCAAAATATTCCAAATGGAATTTAAACTTGAGGTGGACAGCTCTATTTCTGTGTTACTCCATTTTCTCCTCCACCCTACGCACTAGGGGGCAATTTACAGAGGCCAATTAACCTACAAACCCACACGTCTGTGGCCAACTAGAGGAAACCAGAGCACCCGGAGGGAACCCACGCGGTCACAGGGAGAACGTGCAAACTTCACACCGACAGCACCCAAGGTCAGGATCGAACCTGGGTCTCCGGCGCTGTGAGTAAGCTGCGCCACTGTGCCGCCGCGGTAGAATCAAACATTCTATTAGTTGTTGGCGTTAAAACAGCGTGCTGACACACTGTTACACTGTGTGTGAAAGTCGCTCAAGGAGTGAGAAGTTCAACCAAGAGGTTCCCGAGCAGCTTTGCTTGACATCCCTTTGTGACATCGCAGCATTTCCTGCCTGTGCATCGCAACTTCTTGCACTGGTCTGTCTGCAGCAAAGATTATGCTCCTCTATAATCTTTGATCTGCAGTGTGGATCATAGATGCGATCTCTGCAGACAGCTCTTAAAGAGACCGGACGTGAAATAAGCATCACGCCCAGCTGCAGGGAGGGGTTGCTACAGAATAGTAGCGGCTACACTGATGGGAGAAGAGTTGGAGACAATGTACCACAGAGACGTGGGTGATGTGAAGGAGCCGTGTGCTTTGTACAAGTGGCCCACAGGGCTAAACTTCAGTTTAGTTTAGTTTATTGTCACGTGTACTGAGGTGCAGTGAAAAGCTTTAAGGACATGCATCCTGCAAAGACAGGTATGGACAGGTACATGGATAGGACAGGTATAGAGGGACATGAGCCAATGCATGAAGGTGGGACTAGTGTAGATGGGACATGTTTTGCCTTTGTGGGCAAGTTGGGCCAAAGGGCCTGTTTCCACCGCTGTGAAACTCTCTGACACTGTGCAAGTGCCTGCATGGCCATTGTCGTAAGCTAAAGAGGAACAGACAGTGTCAATGCACAGTCTTTTACCCAGAGTTGGGGAATCCGGAACCAGACGACACAGGTTTGAGGTGAGGGGTGGAAAGATTAATTAGTGACCCGTGGGGCAACGTTTCTACACACAGGGTAGTGGGGGTGTGGAACGAGCTGCCGGAGGAGGTAGTTGAGGCAGGTATGATCACGTTCAAAAAACGTATGGACAGGTGTATGGATAGGATAGGTTTAGAGGGATATGGGCCAAATACAGGCAGGTGGGACTAGTGTAGATGGGACATGTTGGTCAGTGTGGGCAGGTGGGACTAGTGTAGATGGCGCATATTGGTCGGTGTGGGCAGGTGGGACTAGTGTAGATGGGACATGTTGGTCGGTGTGGGCAGGTGGGACTAGTGTAGATGGCGCATATTGGTCGGTGTGGGCAGGTGGGACTAGTGTAGATGGGACATGTTGGTCGGTGTGGGCAGGTGGGACTAGTGTAGATGGCGCATATTGGTCGGTGTGGGCAGGTGGGACTAGTGTAGATGGGGCATGTTGGTCGGTCTCGCCCCGAAACGTCACCTATTCCTTCGAAGAAGGGTCTCGACCTGAAACGTCACCTATTCCTTCGCTCCATAGATGCTGCCTCACCCGCTGAGTTTCTCCAGCATTTTTTGTCTACCTTCAATTTTTCCAGCATCTGCAGTTCCTTCTTAAACAAGACACAAATTAGATCACTTTTGACGTTACAGGAATCCACAGATCCGAGAGCGGACCAAGAATGCAGTTTGAGCATTGGTCCTTTGTGAATAGCACAATTTCTGGGAAATGGCAAAAAAAAAACCCACTCTGTTTTGTGAGTGATTAATAACTGAGAGACAAGGAAGATTGAAAACCTCACTGCAGACACATTCTTCTCGTTGACATCCTTTGTCAAAGATATTTTTGGCTCCGGGGAGTGTTGACCAGCCTCTTATCTCACAGAAATTAATTTCCTGGCAGCCACCAAAATGGCCAGAATTGTGCGCAAAATAACTCTACTCCACAACAGGCTGATTTTTGTTGAAACATTTCTAGCTCTCCGCGTCCCGTTAGGGACTGCTCCGAGTATTCCAAAGAAAACAATCCCAGTAGAATCACTTACAGCAGAAGGAATGTAGAATTCAAGGAGATATCTCCTTACTGCCTTCACAAGGGCATGGATTAGGAATGGGTGATAAACGCTGGCCTTGCTAGCAACGCCTAGATCACAAAAATTAATAATCATATTATCTGCAGCAGTAGCCCTTGACCCTATCTTCTCCAATGGCCCAATATTGGTGGGACCTGTTATAATACAATACAAGGTAGACAAGGTAGACAAAAGTGCCCAAAACGTTGCCTATTTCCTTCGCTCCATAGATGCTGCTGCACCTGCTGAGTTTCTCCAGCACTTTTGTCTACCTTCGATTTTCCATCATCTGCAGTTCCTTCTTAAACAAATAATAAGATACAATACTATACGATAGAACTATATTTATCCCAGGAGGGAAATTGGTCTGCCAACATTCGAGAAACACAACAAGACACATGAAACATGAAATGAAGGTGACGAGTGATAAGTCCAGGATTGGGGAGGTGCAAATATTGGGGGGGGGGGGGGGGGTCCAGTGTACCCCACGACAGAAGGGGGAGGAGTTATACAGTTCAGAAAGGGGAGTAGTTTGAACAGTTCTCAATGCTGACCTTGCTGCCATTGGTCAGACACTGTCTAGATAGATAGATAGATAGATAGATAGATAGATAGATAGATAGATAGATAGATAGATAGATAGATAGATAGAAGCAACATCTGGCAAACTAGCCTCCCTTCCATTGACAGACAAAAAGCTGGAGTAACTCAGCGGATCAGGCAGCATCTCTGGAGAAAAGGATTAGGTGACGTTTCAGGTCGAGACCCTTCTACAGACTCCCTCCCATCGACTCCATCCACACTTCACGCTGCCTCGGCAAGGCCAGCGTCATAATCATGGACAAGTCTCGCCCGGTCACTCCCGCTCCCATCAGGCAAGAGGTACGGAAGTGTGAAAACGCACACCTCCAACTGACAGTATACACCCACACCGAGCATCTACATTAGTCTCACCTGCCTGCGTTTGGCCCAGATCCCTCTAAACCTGTCCCATCCAGGTAACGGTCTGAATGTTTCTTAAACATGCAGGGACAGTTTCTTCCCAACTGGTATCAGGCAATTAAAGCATCTATCACTAACTAGAGAGCGGTCAATAGGCAATAGACAATAGGTGTAGAAGCAGGCCATTCGGCCCATTGAGTCAGCACCACCATTCAATGTGATCATGGCTGATCATCCCCAATCAGTACCCCGTTCCTGCCTTCTCCCCATATCCCCTGACTCCGCTATCTTTAAGAGCCCTTTCTCTTGAAAGTATCCAGAGAACCTGCCTCCACCGCCCTCTGAGGCAGAGAATTCCACAGACTCACCACTCTCTGTGTGAAAAAGTGTTTCCTCATCTCCGTTCTAAATGGCTTACCCCTTATTCTTAAAGAAGTAGAGAGAGGTCCTGATCTACCATCTACCTCATCGGAGACCCTCGGACTATCTTTAATCAGGCTTCACCTTGCACTAAACATTCTTCCCCCTATCCTGCATCTGTACACTGTGGATTAATAATAATAATAATAATGGATGGGATTTATATAGCGCCTTTCTAATACTCAATGTAAAGCACATTGCATTATTCATTCACTCCTCAGTCACACTCGGTGGTGGTAAGCTACTTCTGTAGCCACAGCTGCCCTGGGGCAGACTGACGGAAGCGTGGCTGCCAATCTGCGCCTACGGCCCCTCCGACCACCACCAATCACTCACACACATTCACACACAGGCAAAGGTGGGTGAAGTGTCTTGCCCAAGGACACAACGACAGTATGCACTCCAAGCGGGATTCGAACCGGCTACCTTCCGGTCGCCAGCCGAACACTTAGCCCATTGTGCCATCTGTCATCCCAATTGATTGTAATCATGCATAGTCTATTCGCTAACTGGATAGCAGGCAACAAAAAAGCTTTTCACTGTACCTTGGTACACGTGACAATAAACTAGACTGGACATCCTCAGGCCACCACTGGTGTTCTTCATATATGCACAAACGTGGCAGCTGGGGCCTATTTTGATAGCACAGCAAAGTAAAAGCAAAAAAGCAAATTAGAACTTGGTCCGACACGCACGGACAGAACAACCGAGGAGAGATTTCACAACATAATCAGGGACAACTAATTCCACTTGCACCATCTTAATTATTCCCAGGAGCTTCCTAAAAAGCATCTAATTGCCCCATGCAACTATTTTCTCCTGCACCGAGCTCTCTGGAGTCCAATCCAGGTGTCAGCCCTGCTCAGTCACATCTGAGTCACATCACCTGGCTCATAAACAATCGAAACTGAGACTTCCCTGTGGTGCTGGAGGAAGGTTACAATTTTTGGAGGTGCCATCTTTCAGATAGGCCATTAGACTAATGCTCTATCTACCTGCTGAGATCGATCGGTAAACTTGTGTGGCGCTATTTTAAAAAAGGATGTGCGGGTTGCCGTGTTCGATATAAATACCTCAACCACGCCCGGTAATAGTCAATTAGATCATTGCCCATCATCAGAGCAATGTTAGATAGACAAAAATGCTGGAGAAGCTCAGCGGGTGAGGCAGCAACTATGGAGCGAAGGTATAGGTGACGTCTCAGGTCCAGACCCTCCTTGGAAGGAATAGGTGACGTTTCGGGTCGAGACCCAAAGGGTCTCGACCCTAAACGTCACCTATTCCTTCGCTCCATAGATGCTGCCTCACCCGCTGAGTTTCTCCAGCAGAGACATGGTTCCATCTGACTACGGGTGCTGTCTGTACTGAGTTTGTACGATTTCTCCATGTGACCAAGTCAAGTCAAGTTTATTCGTCACATACACATACGAGATGTGCAGTGAAATGAAAAATGGCAATGCTCGCGGACTTTGTGCAAAAAGACAAACAAACAAACAACCAAACCACATGGGTTTCCTCCCACACTCCAAAGATGTGCAGGTTTGTAGGCTAATTTGCTTCGGTATAAATTATAAATTGTCCCTAGTGTGTAGGGTAGTGTTAGTGTGAGGGGTGATCGCTGGACACGGTGGGCTTCAGACTGTACTTTCCTACGAAGATAAGACACAAAATTCTGGAGTAACTCAGCGGGTCAGGCAGCATCTCTGGAGAAACATAGAAACATAGAAATTAGGTGCAGGAGTAGGCCATTCGGCCCTTCGAGCCTGCACCGCCATTCAATACGATCATGGCTGATCATCCAACTCAGTATCCCGTACCTGCCTTCTCTCCATACCCTCTGATCCCCTTAGCCACAAGGGCCACATCTAACTCCCTCTTAAATATAGCCAATGAACTGGCCTAGACTACCCTCTGTGGCAGAGAGTTCCAGAGATTCACCACTCTCTGTGTGAAAAAAGTTCTTCTCATCTCGGTTTTAAAGGATTTCCCCCTTATCCTTAAGCTGTGACCCCTTGTCCTGGACTTCCCCAACATCGGGAGCAATCTTCCTGCATCTAGCCTGTCCAACCCCTTAAGAATTTTGTAAGTTTCTATAAGATCCCCTCTCAATCTCCTAAATTCTAGAGAGTATAAACCAAGTCTATCCAGTCTTTCTTCATAAGACAGTCCTGACATCCCAGGAATCAGTCTGGTGAACCTTCTCTGCACTCCCTCTATGGCAATAATGTCCTTCCTCAGATTTGGAGACCAAAACTGTACGCAATACTCCAGGTGTGGTCTCACCAAGACCCTGTACAACTGCATTAGAACCTCCCTGCTCCTATACTCAAATCCTTTTGCTATGAAAGCTAACATACCATTCGCTTTCTTCACTGCCTGCTGCACCTGCATGCCCACTTTCAATGACTGGTGTACCATGACACCCAGGTCTCGCTGCATCTCCCCTTTTCCTAGTCGGCCACCATTTAGATAATAGTCTGCTTTCCTGTTTTTGCCACCAAAATGGATAACCTCACATTTATCCACATTATACTGCATCTGCCAAACATTTGCCCACTCACCCAGCCTATCCAAGTCACCTTGCAGTCTCCTAGCATCCTCCTCACAGCTAACACTGCCCCCCAGCTTAGTGTCATCCGCAAACTTGGAGATATTGCCTTCAATTCCCTCATCCAGATCATTAATATATATTGTAAATAGCTGGGGTCCCAGCACTGAGCCTTGCGGTACCCCACTAGTCACTGCCTGCCATTGTGAAAAGGACCCGTTTACTCCTACTCTTTGCTTCCTGTTTGGAACATGGAGAGGTGACGGTTTGGGTCTGGGCCCTTCTTCAAACTGTATGTTTGTGTGTTCTGTTACTGGTTTGCAGTTGTGTTGTGCATCAGACTTCGTACCAGACTACCAACACTTCTGCCACAGTCTGAAGAAGGGTTTCGGCCCAAAACGTTGCCTATTTCCTTCGCTCCATAGATGCTGCTGCACCCGCTGAGTTTCTCCAGCTATTTTGTCTAACTTCTGCCACAGAAGGATGTGGAGGCCGTCAATGGGTATTTTTAAGACAGATTCTTGATTAGTATGGGTGTCAGGGATTTTGGGGAGAAGGCAGGAGAATATGGAATGATAGATCAGCCATGATAGAATGGCAGACTAGACTTGATGGGCCGAGTGGCCTAATTCTGCTCCTATCACTTATGAACGCTTCTCTTCTCGTGTTCCTCTTCAGTTCTCACCGTGTTGATTTCTTTCTCTCTTTTCCCCAGTCTGGTTTGGTGGAGCGCTACGCTGAGAAAGAAGCGGTACGAGCGCGTTGTGGAGTGTTGCTGATGCTCGCCTCCATCTCCCTGACTTACTACATGTCTAGGAGGCTGCGCTGATGCAACTGGCCGTAGACGGACCGCACACACACACGCACGCACGCACCTGCACACACACACACACGCGCACACGCACGTGCACACACACACGTACGCACGCGCACGCACACACACACACATGTACGCGCAAACACGCACGCACACGATCACCTTATGGGCCTGTCCCACTTAGGTGATTTTTTTTTAGGCAACTAGTTTGTCGCCACATGTTCGCCGTGAGTCGTCTCCTCAGTCGCGCAGAAAGTCGTAGCGTCTTTCTGGTCGCCGCTAAATTTTCAACATGTTGAAAAAAAAAATCGGCGACAATGGGCTTGACGGCAACGAGCGTAGCTTGACTTCTCCTGACGTAGTTGCTGACGTAGGTTGTCGCCAGGATGACATAGGTTGTCGCCGGTTTTTCGGCGACCTGCTACGACTGACAGTTGTCGGCAGTTGCCGGAATAAAATCGCCAAGTGGGACCGGCCCATTAAACCCAGACACTGCTCTCGGTTCCAGGGGCCGGCACATCCTTGTACATGTAGATGAACTGTTCCTGTCCTGGGCCAGCTCTCTCTCTCTCTCTGCATGGTGCACCACCACTTAACGGCCCAC
Source organism: Amblyraja radiata (assembly GCF_010909765.2). Taxonomy (NCBI): domain Eukaryota; kingdom Metazoa; phylum Chordata; class Chondrichthyes; order Rajiformes; family Rajidae; genus Amblyraja; species Amblyraja radiata. The sequence continues at coordinate 28,995,137 of NC_045986.1, read as the reverse complement.
AATGAACTCATAATTAAATCGTATGAATGATTAAATTATGCGCTTTGTCCTGAGGGAACCTTTGTGTCGATTGATAATTAAGTTGTCCGCTACACCCACATGTTCAAGTTACTAAACTGAAATAGAACTCGCGGTTAATTATCTGAGCCATTTAATTGGGATTTTTTTTTTAGTATGGTTGGCACGGTGGCACAGCGGTAGAGTTGCTGCCTCACAGCGACAGAGACTCGGGTGCTGTCTCTCCTGACTATGGGTGCTGTCTCTACGGAGTTTGTTCGTTTCCTCCCCGTGACCTGCGTGGGTTTTCTTCAGGTGCCCCGGTTTCCTCCCACACTCCAAAGGCTTTGGTAAAATTGTAAATTGTCCCTAGTGTGTAGGATAGTGCCAGTGTACGGGGTGATCACTGGTCGGTGCGGACTCGATGGGCCGAAGGGCCAGTTTCCGCGCTGTTTCTCTGAAGTCTAAAGAGTGAATTCCCTATTTGGTCACATTACAACATGGATAAACAGCACTCTCTACACGACCCAGAATCTAACATTGAAACTAAGAGCATTGTCAGCATCTGCCAACGCAGGCAGGTGGGACAAGTGTAGATGGGGCATGTTGGTTGGCGAGGGCCAGTTGGGCCGAAGGGCCTGATTCCATGCTGTATGACTCTCTATGGCAGACTAAGGGATTCACCAATCAAAGATATTTTTTTTAAGGTGGACTCAAAATGCTGCAGTAACTCAGCGGGACAGGCAGCATCTCTAGAGAGAAGGAATGGCCACAGTTTAAGAATAAGGAGCAAGCCATATGCAACGGAGACGAGGAAACACGTTTTCACACAGAGATGTGAGTCTGTGGAGTTCTCTGCCTCAGAGGGCGGTGGAGGCAGGTTCTCTGGATACTTTCAAGAGAGAGCTAGATAGGGCTCTTAAAAATAGCGGAGTCAGGGGATATGGGGAGAAGGCAGGAACGGGGTACTGATTGGGGATGATCAGCCATGATCACACTGAATGGCGGTGCTGGCTCGAAGGGCCGAATGGCCTATTCCTGCACCTGTTGTCTATTTCAGGTCCAAGACCCTTCTGCAGTCACAGAGTCGTCTCTCAGCATGGAAACGGGCCCTACGGCCCAACTTGCCCACACCAACCAAGGTGACATTCTGGGCTACTCCCATTCACCTGTATTTGGCCCAGAGTCCTCTAAACCATTCCTATCCATATTTATGTCCAAATGTCTTTTGAATTGCATTTAACAGATGTCCATTGGGTTTGGAAATGCAGCTTGTTCTTTGCTATCCTGTGCCCTGTAGCGAGTCTAGTCAGACAAGAAGAACTGTACGTCACCGATAACTAAACGTCCCTTTTTCATCTGGCATCAATTTCTTTCCTTCTCTGGTAATGTTTGCCCCTTGTAGATGAGAGAAGGGGCGGGGGAAGCAAAGAGCTCCTTTAGAATCTTTGGGGGGGAAGTACATTTAAAATGACACAGACAGAGGAGTTAAATTAGGCAAGCTCGGCCCTGCCATCTGGTGGACACAGACATCATTGCTCCAGGCTCCTGTGTACATACAGTACATCATGGAACAGCATCTATGGAGCGAAGGAAATAGGCAACGTTTCGTCCCGAAACGTTGCCTATTTCCTTCGCTCCATAGATGCTGCCGAACCGACTGAGTTTCTCCAGCATTTTTGTCTACCTTCGATTTTCCAGCATCTGCAGTTCCTTCTTAAACATCATGGAACAGGTCAGATAGACATGAAATGCTGGAGTAACTCAGCAGGTCAGGCAGCATCACTGTCCTGCAACGTCACCTATTCCTTCTCTCCAGAGATGCTGCCTGACCCGCTGAGTTACCCCAGCATTGTCTGTCTACCTAAACTAGCATCTGCAAATTCCTTTGGAAAGACAATACATGATTACAATCGAGCCGTCCACAGTGTACAGATACAGGATTAAGGGAATGACGTTTAGTGCAAGATAAAGATGGTAATAGCAAATAGTAAAAGGCAAAGTTGAAAAGTCCGATTAAAGATACTTCAAAGGTTTCCAATGAGATGGATGGGAGGTCAGGACCGCTCTCCAGTTGGCGAGAACATCACTCCCTTATGCAACAACGGTGCTTCAGAGAAACCTCACCAAACACAAGGGAAATAAATGCCAAGCGACACTGCCAGACATTAGAGCAGACACCAGTGGTTTGATGAAAGAGGTCGTTTTTATTTAACAGCAAGGGTGAATTGGGATTAAGTTCAGGGATTGCAGGGGTTCACTCAAGGAGGAGTGCAGAGGGTGATGGTCTGGAGCAGATTACAGATAACAGGGAGGGCCGACACCATGAAGAGATTTGGAGAAAAGCATCAGGAAATCCACGACCCGGCAAACACAGTATTGATGAGCTGATAGGGCAGGCTGAAGATTGATTGATACATTATTATCACACGTGACATGTCCCTGTGAGATTCTTTGTTTAGCGACCGTACACAATGTATGCAAAGAGTCGCCACGTAAGGGGCACAAACAAAGTTACAAAGTGTTCATTATAGCCCCCCCAATGGTCCCTCTTTGTCTCGGTGCCCTCCCCCCCCACCCCCCCACGCCGGGTCCCTCTCTGTTCGGAGGGAGTTTCCACGTTTTCTCCCCGTGACCAGCGTGGGTTTTCTCCGGGTGCTCCGGCCTCCTCCCACACTCCAAAGACGTGCAGGTTTGTAGGTGAATTAGCATTGTATGAACGTAACACCCCGATGGTGTTAATGTCGGAGGGGATCGCTGGGTCAGCACGGACACAGTGGGCCGAAGGGCCTGTTTCCCCGCTGTATCTCTAAAACTCAAAACCAGTAAATGCGTGAGATGGTTTCCGTGCAAGATTCCGATGCTTTTCCACGTGAGCTGCCGTCCTTTCAATGATCTGAAGTCGGAATGTCCGGCCCTTTGTACCTCCTCGATGCATCCGCACGGGACCCTCTAATCCCCTCAACATGGCGGCTGCTGATAGAATCCTGCAAATAGGCACGAACGCAGAGATGAGATGCAGATTTACCACAATGCGCTGTTCACTCCGCAGCCGAAGATGCCGACTCACACCCGAGTCCAAAATCTCACCGTAGAAACAAGATGCCGGAGTAACTCAGCGGGACAGGCAGCATCTCCGGAGAGAAGCAACGGGTGGCGTTTGAGGTCGAGACCCTTCCTCAGACCAGAGTCTGGAGAAAGGGAAACGAGAGACATAGCGAACAGATGAATGAAAGATAGCACAAAAACAGTATGGATGAGAAAGGAAACAGGCCATTGTTAGGCCAAACATCACCCATTCCTTCTCTCCAGAGATGCTGCCTGCCTGCCTGCCCCGCTGAGTTACTCCAGCATTGTGTGTCCATCTTTAGAGAAGTCTATGTTCATACCGCTGGGGTGTAAGCTGCCCGAGCGAGATAGGAGGTGCTGTTCCTCCAGTTTGCGCTGGGCCTCGCTCTGACAGTGGACGAGGCCCAGGACGGAGAGGTCAAGCGGAGGTCATTTCTCTATGTACTTAATCTATGAACCACTGTTGCGTAACGTTAGTACCTCCACCAATGTAAAGCACTTGGGTCAACGAGAGTTGTTTTTTTTAAATGTGCTATAGAAATAAAAGTGACTTGACTTGACTCGAGGCGTGTGTGGCCTCACTCTGACAGTGGGACCCCCCCCGACAGGAATGCACCCACCTCACCCACAGGTAACCCACTCGCACCCACCTGCTGCCTGCACACCTCCAGCATCGGTCCCACCTGCACCAGGCACCACGTTTCCCCGAGCAGGGACAGCAGCACGTGGACCACGTCCGCCCACCTCCCCACCGTCAGGGTGAGGATGAGCAGCCCCCCCATCCTCACCGCCACTGTCTGGTAGGCCGACCGCTCGCTCGGATTCTGCCGCTGCTCCTCTGCAACGTAAACACAAGGCCGTCATGCACACGGTCACCGCGTACCGGAGAACGGTAGAGACACGTAACCATGGAGCTCAGGCACAGCGCAGAGCGCTGGAGGTTCAGAATAAGGTCTTTGGCCTTTATAACAAGAGGAGTTGAGTATAGGAGCAAAAAGGTCCTTCTGCAGTTGTATAGGGCCCTAGTGAGACCACACCTGGAGTATTGTGTGCAGTTTTGGTCTCATAATTTGAGGAATTCTTGCTATTGAGGGAGTGCAGCGTAGGTTTACAAGGTTAATTCCCGGGATGACTGTCCTATGCTGAGAGAATGGAGCAGCTGGGCTTGTACACTCTGGAGTTTAGAAGGATGAGAGGGTATCTTATTGAAACATATAAGATTGTTAAGGGCTTGGACACACTAGAGGCGGGAAACATGTTCCCGATGTTGCGGGAGTCCAAAACCAGGGGCCACAGTTTAAGAATAAGGAGTAAGCCATTTAGAACGGAGACGAGGAAACACTTTTTCTCACAGAGTGTGGTGAGTCTGTGGAATTCTCTGCCTCAGAGGGCGGTGGAGGCAGGTTCTCTGGATGCTTTCAAGAGAGAGTTAGGTAGGGCTCTTAAAAATAGCAGAGTCAGGGGATATGGGGAGAAGGCAAGAACGGGGTACTGATTGGGGATGATCATCCATGATCACATTGAATGGCGGTGCTGGCTCGAAGGGCCGAATGGCCTACTCCTGCACCTATTGTCCATTGTCCTCACCTTGCATGTAGATGATCAGCAGGGTGTAGCAGATGGTCAGTGGTGTCCAGAAGCGGATCGCGTCCGAGGTGCTGATGAAGTCCTTGTTGATGAGGAAGATGGCGGCTAGATCAGCCACGATGAACACGAGCTTCAGGGCGTTGCCCAGCAGGGTGGGGATGTCGCGCCAGGTGGTGAGGAGGACGATGCAGAGGCCACAGTAGCGCTCGCTGCTGTGCAGCTCGTACATCAGACCGACGTGGATGGAGAGTCTCCGCACGTAGGCGGCGATGGTGCCGGCCAGCGCTGCGCTGAGCGCCAGGCTCACCGTGGAGTGCGGGGCTCCCTCCATCAGGAAGCTCAGGCTGGCCACCATGCCACATCCCAGAGAGAACTGGCCCTGCAGGAACATCTGCTTGTCTGACCTGCGCTGCAAGACAAAGTCCAGAAGATACACACACACACACACGCATAATATGCTAGAGTACGTGCAAGTTTATATGTAAAATAAACGACTTATCCGTTGTTTTGTCCCGTTCATGCGATTCGACACGCTGTAGGCGTTGAGGGCTTTAGAAGTCGCATTTTATTATAATCAAATAATTAAATTGTCTCGTGAATAAAAGTAAATTAAAAGAATCCCGCCCCCCAGGTGGTTGCTGGAGGTTGCAGGTAGTGGAAGCAGGTAGGCAGACTGACAAAAACCTCCGGGAACCGCACGGAAACCTTGGGTGGGGTGCAAAGTCTCCAGAGGTTTCCGTTCAGGTTTCCTAAGTGGGACAGGGGCATAAGGCGACTCTTTAGGCGACTGCCAGGGACTAATATTAATGGAATTCACCCACGACACCTGGCGAAAACCTACGAGAGCAAAAATTGTCGCAACTGTTGCCGAAAGATTTTCAACATGTTGAAAAATTTGTGCCAGTCGCCTGTAGTTGCCCCCCCCCCCCCCTCCCAAAAAATGGCCTATGTGGGACAGGCCCATAACTCAGCGCGTCAGGCAGCACCTCTGGAAAACAGCGGGCAGCACGGTGACTCAGCGGTAGTGTTGCTGCCACAACGCCGGAGACCCAGGTTCGATCCCGAATACGGGTGCTGTCTGTAGGGAGTCTGCACGTTCTCCCCGTGACCTGCGTGGGTTTTCTCCAGGTAATTTAATGGGGAGAGTAGACTCGATGAGACCGAATGACCCAATTCTGCTCCGGTCATGGATCGGGGGCGTGCGAAAGACCACTGGACACTTACGTTTAATGATGGAACTGCAGATGCTGGAAAATCGAAGGTAGACAAAAAATGCTGGAGTTTCTCCGCGGACACTTACGTGATTACTGGAAAGCAACGATGATATTGCGCGAAGTGAGAATTCCAGCACCACGAGGGAGGCCACCCGGGCGCCCAGAGAGGAGAAGAGGGCGGTGAGGATGAAGAGGCGCAGGGAATGCACCGCTCGCCCCGGCAACTGCAACCTTGCAGTGCCTACACGGGCTGGATCACTGGAACAGCAAACACATGGGACTAAGTTCACTGGCGCTGGGAGTCAGCAGCTCCACCCGCTGCACCACAGATCATCTCAGATATGCATCATTCAGAAGAATCCACATAAGGTCAAGGGATAGTAGAATTAGACCATTCGGCCCATCAAGTCTATTCCGCCATTCAATCGTGGCTGATCTATCTCTCCCTCCGATCCCCATTCTCCCGACTTCTCCCCATAACCCCTGACACCCGTACTAATCAAGAATCTATCTATCTCTGCCTTAAATATATCCACTGGCTTGGCCTCCACAGCCTTCTGTGGCAAAGAATTCCACAGATTCACCACCCTCTGACAGCAGGCACTGCCTCTAATAGGCAGTCAGCATCATCAGAGACAATGAATTCCACACCCTCATCTCCTTCCTAAAAGAACGTCCTTTAATTCTGAGGTAGACAAAAATGCTGGAGAAACTCGTGCAGCAGCATCTATGGAGCGAAGGAAATAGGCAAAGTTTCGGGCCGAAACCCTTCTTCAGACTGATGTAGGGGGGGGGGGGGGGGGGGGGGGGGGGGGGGAAGAAAGGAAGAGGAGGACTAGAGGGCTGAGGGGGAGCTGAGAAGGAGAGGAGACAATAAGGTCTACCAGAAATTGGAGAAGTCCTTTAATTCTGAGGCTATGATCTCTGGTCCTAGACTCTCCCACTAGTGGAAACATCCTCCCCACATCCACTCTATCCAGGCCTTTCACTATTTGGTACGTTTCATAATATCCACTAAGGCCATAGAGGCAGAGGGTCATCCAGCACAGAAACAGGCCCTTCGCCCAACTTGCTCATACTGGCCAACATGCCCCATCTGCACCAGTCCCACCTGCCCACGTTTGACCCATATCCCTCTACACCTCCCCGTTTAGGTCTTCCGGCCAACTGTGTCCGTGCCGACCAGTGATCACCCCGTATGCGAGTACTATCCTACGCACTAGGGACAATTTTAACCACAGCCAATTAACCTGCAAACCTGACGGTAGACTCAAATAGCTGGAGTAACTCAGCGGGACAGGCAGCGTATCTGGAGAGAAGGAAAAGGTGACGTTTCTGTTCGAGACCCTTTTTTTGCATCTATCTTCGGCTCAAATATTAGTTACGGAGCAGAGAATTATCACGTTCAAGAAGGAACTGCAGATGCTGGAGAAATGAAGGTAGACAAAATTGGTGTTGAGAGGGAGAGAGATAGATCAGCCGTGATTGAATGGCGGAGTGGACACGATGGGCCGAATGGCCTCATTCTGCTCCGCGAACTTATGAACCTTTAATACTTACTTCAAACACTGGATGTAAAGGTGGATTCTCAGCAAGTGATCGAGAATAGAGATGGCACACGCTGCAATCAGCCCTGGGGAGGGGGATGGAGGGGGGGGGGGGGGGGGGGGGGGGGGGGATGGAGGGGGGGAGCAGTATTAAACAATATGGCAATATTAATCCTGGCTCACTGACTCCCCTACACAAAATCCCTCAGATCTGCCAACATCGCCCAACTCCGCCACCCCCATTCTAACCCTCTGGGCACACACACACACACACACACACATCCAACCCAATCCTCTCTGGCCCAACTGTTTCCATCCTCAACCCCCCTCCCCCCTCCCCGACTCTACCCTTCTCCCCCCCCTCCCAGCCAGGCTCGCTCCCTCCTTCACTATGTACAGCTCCCCCCCCCTCCCCCATTACCCCCAGCGAGTCTCCCCACCCCAGGATCCAGGCCTCCACCCCATTCTCCCCTCCTTCCCACGCCCCACCCCACTTACTCCCCCCTCTTCTCTACTCTCCCCTCTCCCCCTCCTCCCTCCTCCTCCCCACCCACCCTCTCCTTCCTCCCACCCACCCCTGCCAGCTCCCCCTCCCCACCCACCCTCTCCTCCCCCACCCCTGCCAGCTCCCCCTCCACCCCTCAGTACACCCCCTACTCAACCCACTGCCCCCCCGCCCTTCGGCCCCTCACTCACCCTGCAGGAGACTGTCAATGGGACTGGTTCCCGGGACCATCCAGCCCAAGTTGGGCACGAACCGCTGCACAAAGCGCCACATTTTCCCGGCTCCGTCTGCCTGTCCCTCCCTCCCCGGCTCGGGGGCAAAGTCCGCCCGCCTGTGGCTCGCCTTGGGCCGGCTCCAGCAGCGCCCAGCGGCCGCAGCCCTGGGGCAGACAGCTACAAGGTACAAACCCACCCCCAAAACCACACCTACCCCACACGCCCCCAAACTACAAGCATGTCCCCCTATAAACAGAACCGCAGGCTCTGCTGACTTCGGACCATGACCTCGACAAAAGGCAAAACAATGATCACATCAATGAACAAGCACGTTGCACAAGGCACGGTGCATATTGTGACACCGAAGTTAAGCACAAATTCCTTCTCTCCGGAGATGCTGCCGGTCCCGCTGAGTTACTCCAGCATTTTGTGTCTTATCTTCGGGGTAAACCAGCATCTGCAGTTCCTTCCGACATGCATTGGGAGACACGAAGATGACCTACTGCGGATAGGTGCAGATCCAGAGAGAATTTATCAAAGATTTAGGAAGAACTGAATTGAGTTTTGAAGAATTTAAGAAGGAACTGCAGATGCTGGAAAATCGAAGGTAGACAAAAATAGAAACATAGAAATTAGGTGCAGGAGTAGGCCATTCGGCCCTTCGAGCCTGCACCGCCATTCAATATGATCATGGCTGATCATCCAACTCAGTATCCCGTACCTGCCTTCTCTCCATACCCTCTGATCCCCTTAGCCACAAGGGCCACATCTAACTCCCTCTTAAATATAGCCAATGAACTGGCCTCGACTACCCTCTGTGGCAGAGAGTTCCAGAGATTCACCACTCTCTGTGTGAAAAAAGTTCTTCTCATCTCGGTTTTAAAGGATTTCCCCCTTGTCCTGGACTTCCCCAACATCGGGAGCAATCTTCCTGCATCTAGCCTGTCCAACCCCTTAAGAATTTTATAAGTGTCTATAAGATCCCCTCTCAATCTCCTAAATTCTAGAGAGTATAAACCAAGTCTATCCAGTCTTTCTTCATAAGACAGTCCTGACATCCCAGGAATCAGTCTGGTGAACCTTCTCTGCACTCCCTCTATGGCAATAATGTCCTTCCTCAGATTTGGAGACCAAAATTGTACGCAATACTCCAGGTGTGGTCTCACCAAGACCCTGTACAACTGCAATAGAACCTCCCTGCTCCTATACTCAAATCCTTTTGCTATTAAAGCTAACATACCATTCGCTTTCTTCACTGCCTGCTGCACCTGCATGCCTACTTTCAATGACTGGTGTACCATGACACCCAGGTCTCGCTGCATCTCCCCTTTTCCTAGTCGGCCACCATTTAGATAATAGTCTGCTTTCCTGTTTTTGCCACCAAAATGGATAACCTCACATTTATCCACATTATACTGCATCTGCCAAACATTTGCCCACTCACCCAGCCTATCCAAGTCACCTTGCAGTCTCCTAGCATCCTCCTCACAGCTAACACTGCCCCCCAGCTTAGTGTCATCCGCAAACTTGGAGATATTGCCTTCAATTCCCTCATCCAGATCATTAATATATATTGTAAATAGCTGGGGTCCCAGCACTGAGCCTTGCGGTACCCCACTAGTCACTGCCCGCCATTGTGAAAAGGACCCTTTTACTCCTACTCTTTGCTTCCTGTTTGCCAGCCAGTTCTCTATCCACATCAATACGGAACCCCCAATGCCGTGTGCTTTAAGTTTGTATACTAATCTCTTATGTGGGACCTTGTCGAAAGCCTTCTGGAAGTCCAGATACACCACATCCACTGGTTCTCCCCTATCCACGCTACTAGTTACATCCTCGAAAAATTCTATAAGATTCGTCAGACATGATTTACCTTTTGTAAATCCATGCTGACTTTGTCCAATGATTTCACCACTTTCCAAATGTGCTGCTATCCCATCTTTAATAACTGACTCTAGCAGCTTCCCCACTACCGATGTTAGACTAACTGGTCTGTAATTCCCCGTTTTCTCTCTCCCTCCCTTCTTAAAAAGTGGGGTTACGTTTGCTACCCGCCAATCCTCAGGAACTACTCCAGAATCTAAAGAGTTTTGAAAGATTATTACTAATGCATCCACTATTTCTGGAGCTACTTCCTTAAGTACTCTGGGATGCAGCCTATCTGGCCCTGGGGATTTATCGGCCTTTAATCCATTCAATTTACCCAACACCACTTCCCGGCTAACCTGGATTTCACTCAATTCCTCCAACTCCTTTGACCCGCGGTCCCCTGCTATTTCCGGCAGATTATTTATGTCTTCCTTAGTGAAGACGGAACCAAAGTAGTTATTCAATTGGTCCGCCATATCCTTGTTCCCCATGATCAACTCACCTGTTTCTGACTGCAAGGGACCTACATTTGTTTTAACTAATCTCTTTCTTTTCACATATCTATAAAAACTTTTGCAGTCAGTTTTTATGTTCCCTGCCAGTTTTCTTTCATAATCTATTTTTCCTTTCCTAATTAAGCCCTTTGTCCTCCTCTGCTGGTCTCTGAATTTCTCCCAGTCCTCCGGTATGCTGCTTTTTCTGGCTAATTTGTACGCATCATCCTTCGCTTTGATACTATCCCTGATTTCCCTTGTTATCCACGGATGTACTACCTTCCCTGATTTATTCTTTTGCCAAACTGGGATGAACAATTTTTGTAGTTCATCCATGCAGTCTTTAAATGTCTTCCATTGCATATCCACTGTCAACCCTTTTAGAATTAATTGCCAGTCAATCTTGGCCAATTCACGTCTCATACCCTCAAAGTTACCTTTTTTTAAGTTCAGACCATTGTTTCTGAATTAACAATGTCACTCTCCATCCTAATGAAGAACTCAACCATATTATGGTCACTCTAGCCCAAGGGGGCACGTACAACAAGACTGCTAACTAACCCTTCCTCATTACTCAATACCCAGTCTAAAATAGCCTGCTCTCTCGTTTGTTCCTCTACATGTTGATTTAGATAACTATCCCGCATACATTCCAAGAAATCCTCTTCCTCAGCACCCCTGCCAATTTGATTCACCCAATCTATATGTAGATTGAAGTCACCTATTATAACGGTTTTGCCTTTGTCGCACGCATTTCTAATTTCCTGTTTGATACCATCTCCAACTTCACTACTACTGTTAGGTGCACCCGCTGAGTTTCTCCGGCATTTTTGTCTACCTTCTGAGTTTTGAAGAAGTCTGAAGAAGGGTCTGGACACAAAAACGTCACCCATTCCTTCTCTCCAGAGATGCTGCCTATCCCATTGAGTTACTCCAGCATTCAGTTTAGACTAAGTTTTAGTTTAGATGTACAGAATAGAAACAGGCCCTTCGACCCACTGAGGCCATTCACACTAATTCTATGCTATCCCACTTTCTCATCCATTCCCTACACACATACACATTTACAGAGGGACAATTAACCTACAAACCCGCACATCTTTGGGATGTGGGAGGAACCCGGAGCAACACAGGGAAAACGTGCAAACTCCACACAGTCAGTGCCCAAGGTCAGGATCTCAAATTTAAGGAACTCTTACAGGCAGTGAAGACTCGTATCCCACCAGTTTGAGTTTAAAATGCAAGTCCAGAGAGTAAAAGTTCAGTTCACCAAATGTTTTGTTTCATTAAAGCTCGAGCCTAGATAATTAAATTAAGTTGGAAAACGGATAGTCTAGTTTAGTTTAGTGATTCAGCGCAGAAACAGGCCTTTCGGCCCACCGAATGTTTGCCGACCAGCGTTCCCCGCACATTAACACTATCCGACACACACTAGGGACAATTTACATTTATACCAAGCCAATTAACATACAAACCTGCATGCCTTTGGAGTGTGGGAGGAAACCGGAGCGCCCGGAAAAAACCCACGCAGGTCACGGGGGAAACGTGCAAACTCCGTACAGACATCATCCATAGTCCGGATCGAACCCAGGACACGGTTCTCTGGTGCTGTGAGGCAGCAACTCTACCGCTGCACCACTGTGCTGCACAATGCATTAAGACCATACACCTCTTAAGAGAATAGAATCATTCATGTAAACAAGGCAAAAGAAATGAGATGAACACCAGTTTATTAACTCCATTCTATTTACATAGTTACTATATACAATAACACTGGATTTACATAGTTTAAACACAAAACATGCATCGTTAAGTGGGTTTATGCAACAGCATTAAATGTACACATTAGATTTGAGGACATTTTGTAAGTAGTGATATTTCTCCTTTTTTAAAAAACTTGTAGTTTACTTATGCCTTAATTAAGCAAGCATTGTAACATTCAATATTAGTGAACGATAGACAATCTGCCCACGTCACTCTGCACCAATCATGATACAATCGAGTGATGCAGCAACAGAATATTAAACCCAGCCCGTCACATTTACCTGTCACTGCAAACTTGTGTCAGCTTGGTAACAGACACATTTAGTCCTGAAATCATTTGGATGATTTTGCAGTCTCATAGGCAGGCATAAAAAATAAATTCAAATGTGAAAATCACAAACTTAAGCTTGGCAGTATGCACGTTATGCTTCACGAATTTAATTTGACTTAATGAGTTTATTCTAGATTTCAATTGGCATTTGCATTTTTAAGTGCTTTACGGATTAGATAGCAAAAGATAATTTGCTATGTCCAATGTTCTTTGGAAAGACAAATCAATATTCTCGAACATGATTTATTCAACATTTCCCTACTATTCAGCAATCAGCAATCTCCATCCTACAACTGTGTCCCACTTCACCACGATTGTATTGCACAGATCCGGAGAAAAGCCGACAGCTATTAACTGTGGTTTGATCAGCAATATCTCTCAATATTGAAAGTCACAGCAAATGCGTCGTCCCTGGTTTAAAAGGTGTTTGCAAAAAAAAAAGATTCTAATGTAAATAATGTTACATAGCTTGTTTGATTAAATATAGAGTAGCTTATCTGCAAGGTAACTAGTGCTTTATTTTGCTGTAAACACCATACAGCGCTCAGTAGAAAGTGTCTCACTTCTATACAATGCAGAACGAGCCTGTTATCTGGTCGATGGGAAGCTTCGAACCTCAGCACCTCAAGTCACACAGCCAAACACGCTCGCTATAAAGCAGTAAGGAAACCAGACTGAGATCAACTCAGGAAGATTTCGAAAAGTGCCTTATCCTGAAGATGGACACAAAGTGCTGGAGTAACTCAGCGGGTCAGGCAGCATCTCTGGGGAGAAGGAATGGGTGATGTTTCGGGACGAGACCCTTCTCAGGGTCTGAAGATGGGTGTCGACCCGAAAACGTCACCCATTCCTTCTCTCCAGAGATGCTGCCAGTCCGGCTGAGTAACTCCAGCACTTTGTGTCTGTCTTCGGTTTAAACCAGCATCTGCAGTTCCTTCCTACACACGGTGCCTTATCCCAAGTTCAGCGTCGAAGAAAAAATCTCTTAACCAATTAGCTGTGCACCTTGATGAAGTACGAGTGTTAACCGAGAATATATCAGTATATGTCTCCCTCTAATAGAACACTAATTAACTATCCACTGGCATCAAAACAGAACAGGTAGATACATGGCAACACCAAACCACCACTTTGTACCGCTGGAATAAACAACTCCCTTTTTAAAAAGCACTTGGAAATATTTCAAGATTACCATTTCATCTTCCTCTTCCCATGGTTTCAGAAAACAAATCTACGCTGCGATGCATTAATAATTCTATGTGTTTAACACCCTACTACAGAGGCCACCATGGACCATAAACCATGGAGTTATTTTCACTCCTACAATCTGTTATTTACATTCTAACGAAGCCTGCAAAAACCCATTGAGATGCTAAAGGGCCTGTCCCACTTACGCGATTTTTTTCGGCGACTTGCCGGCACCCGTCATAGTCGCAGCAGGTGGCCGAACATTTTCAACATGTTGAAAATTTTCGGCCACCTGCTGCGACTATGGCGGGTGCCGAAAAAAATCGCGCAAGTGGGACAGGCTCTTAACACTTCAACGAAAATGCCGGAGTAACTCAGCGGGTCAAGCTGCATCCCTGGAGAAACGGATTAGGTAACATTTCGGGTCGAGACCCTTCAGACTCATGAGATGCTGCCTGTCCCGCCGAGTTACTCCAGCATTTTGTGACCATCTTCGTTGTAAACCAGCATCTGCAGTTCCTTCTCACACTCATTGAAAAGGAGGACCATCAGTGCATGAGGGGATGGGCCAAAGGTTACAAAGGAATTCAGCCAATGTCACAAATTTCTCGTACGCCACACGGCACACATTTCATCGAGTGTATGGCGTACTAACTGGTCTCTCATGCTCCACCACAGACCTCAGCTTTGTTCATTGGGTCTAAACTCAACCTCACTGCTATGGGAACACCAGATGAAACCAGAACAACTAATATCGAACACCAGATGAACAACCACTCCAACTTGGTGAACCCAACACATTTTAGACCCAAGGCTGACACAAAAAGCTGGAGTAACTCAGTGGGTCAGACAGCATCTCTGGAGAAAGGAATAGGTAATGTTTCAGGCCGAGACCCTTCCTTCTTCAGAAACGTCACCTATTCCTTCTCTCCAGTGTTGCTGTCTGACCCGCTGAGTTACTCCATCATTTTGTATCTATCTTCGGTGTAAACCAGCAACTGCAGTTCCTTCCTACACATTTTGGGGCTAAATTACTTTTCCAATGAGCTTATATTTCTAGAAGATAATTGGAGACAAGGCAAGGCAAGTAGGCGTGCGTAATAGAATATTAGCTTCCTCCCTATGCCACAAGTACTTCCATTTTAAACTCAAACTCTTCACATCTTTAATCACACCATCCATGTGTCTGGCAATCTCTCCCTTCCTCTCCTCAAAGCATGAATAAATAAATTGCATTTATTCTCTTATCCTCAGGACAGCTCAAGCAAGGTTCAGGAAAAATAAGTGCTTTGGAACTAATTTTCCTATGGCAGAGTCCCACAAAATGCGATGAGAAAAGGTGAGCAGCAAGACTCCTCTGCTGGTGTAGAATAAAGTATTCAGTTCACGAGAACGCCCTTCCGCCTGATTAACGTCATGCACCTGAGAAGCTGTTTGGGGTCAGGGGTCAACACATCCGCCAATTTACTTCTACGCAACTTAGCGGTCGACAAAATTCCTGAGATTCTGGGGTTTGGCCAAAAAAATGTAGTCAACGCTGTATCTGAAGAACATCCACATCGCTGCACATGCATGTAATGAAAGCTCACACCCTGCTTTAGCACTGCGTCTCATCCCAGATCACTGGCTGTCCTTCCCCCGATCATTACATTCAACAATGAAGCCACGTAGCTGAAAGTAAACTCTGGCAATGCACTCAAACTCCCATTGTTTGTGGAAATAAACTAACGGCTGGAAAATTTTGCAGAGTCAGCATTTTAACACTCTTGGGAAGACATCATTTTATTGGGATGGGCCACTTCTTTAGACTCTTGCAGTTTCTACAATGTACCATCAGGGGGTAGCAGAGAGACGCGTAGCTCCCCCCCCCCCCCCCCCCCCCCCCCCCCCAACAAGGCAAAAGTGATTTTAATAAATAAATACACACACCAAGCAGCACATTCATGAATCCAGGAAAAACTGGATTACTTCTGTTCTTGCAGCCTCTGACACTCGCACCTCTAGTATCTGTAACCCCTCCATCCGTCCAATGGCAAAGCATGCAAAACTCCATCAAAACTAGCTCTCATTGAGGAATTTGCTAAAAATGTCATTATTTGCCGTTATTTTTAAGGATTCTGTTGCACACATTTGTTGCTCTCTGTGGCATTTAGTAATTGGCTGGTTTGTGAATTGTCACAACATTGTCTTTTAGTCATGGTTATTAACAGTCAAAGTCCAGCTGCCCTGATCGAGGTTTAGCTCATCATGTCTAGAGGTGGCTGAATGCATGTTCAGTCAAGAGGGAGGATGATGTAGACATTGCCTGAAGTCAAATTGTTCATGCCAGCATTTTGAACAGTAGTGGAACAGCAAGGAGCAAACACAGGTGGACATTAAGGGGAATAACTTGAGACACTGAGTTATGGCGTAACGCAAGCACAGATGCAACTGGAAGTCATTCAACCTGTTCTATAGATGGACACAAAAAGCTGGAGTATCTCAGCGGGTCAAACAGCATCTCTGGAGAAAAGGAATAGGTGACGTTTAAGGTCGAGACCCTTCTCCAGACTCTGTCCGAAGAAGGGTCTTGACCCAAAACATCGTCTATTCCTTTTCTCCAGAGATGCTGCCCGACCCGCTGAGATACTCCAGCTTTTTGTGTCTACCTATGGTTTAAGCCTGCACCTGCAGTTCCTTCCTACACAACCTGTTTTATAGGTCTATTCAGAAATATCTGCTGAATCTGCCACCACACAGTAACTTTCTCCGTAATTCCACATGTTCACACAAAGACTGAAACTGCAGCCTTTATTTAAAACTGGCCGCAATCATTAGTTTACCCATGTACTGTTCCCATAGGCACCAACTCTGAGGCACGGTGTAACAAGCTGTTTCACACAAAGACCCGCGTCGACCATGATCGCCACCACGCACGTTATGGGCTGATCAGTCTTTGCCATTTTGGCCACAGCTAATCAGACGACCTTTCCATACAGCAATAATCACTTGTCGAGTCTAAGCGGTTCTGTTAAGGGCCTTGTCCCAATTACGCAATTTTTTTCAGCGACTTGCCGGCACCCGTCGTAATTTTCGGCCACCAGAAAAAGGTGCGACTCTTTGGGCGACTACTCACGTAGTCGCCCAAAGAGTTGCACCTTTTTCTGGTCGCCGCTGGATTTTCAACACGTTGAAAATTTTCGTGAGTAGCCGCTGCGACTATGACGGGTGCCAGCAAGTCGCCGAAAAAAAAATCGCGTAAGTGGGACAAGGCCCTTAATAAATATTATACTAAACGTAAATAATATCAGACTTTTCAAATGGCAGAGATTTTGCTCATCCTATACTAACGTATCTGATGAGGGGCTTTGGGGAGATAAGAAACAAGAGATCAGCAATATGAATTAAGTCTCTGCCAGGATACTGATTGACCGGAAGGCTGACCCAGGCCGGGTTCTGTACGTGAGGACATCGACAACCTTGGTCCATGGCGCTGTGAGGCAGCAACTCTACCGCTGTGCACTGTGCCACCCCTTGAATCGTGTGGGCAGGCATGATGATAGCTTCCAGATCAGAAATACAACTTCAGTTGACTGAATTATTTACAAAAAGCTGGAGGGAAGTGTGGAATCAACTGCAGAACTCGCCCTCAAGTTACACATCATCAACTCTTCAACAAAGCAAAGATGCTGGCAATGCTCAGCGGGTCGGGCAATTGACGTCTCAATTTGATGAAAAGCCATTGACTGGAAAAATTATCGTTACTCTTCTCTCTCTCGAGACGTTCTCTGACCTGCTGAGTATTTCCAGCATCTTGTTCTTTTACTTCAGTTTTCCAGCATGTGCATGTTTATATTTTTTCCATTCGCAGACTTAGACAGCTTGTCTTTTCTAACGTACCATATTTCATATAAAGGGAAAATCCGGCTTTTTATTTCTCTCTCTCGAGAGTGACTGTGCAGTAAAATGTCTTCCAGTCTGAGGCTGATGATGCGCAGTGACAAATCTGTGTTGGTGTGCCCAGTATGTCAATGTCTGATCGTAGACTTGCATTTAATTGGCATGATTAGGTGTTACGCCCTGCAGTTTGAAGGGAAGGGATGCACTGTAGTTACATCACCAAGATACAAAGGCAGCTCTTGTAGTCCCCACAATTCCCATTGTCCCAAAATCTCTTGTGCATGACTCTCCAGGTGAGTCTGAAGGACAGACACCATAATGGGGCTACCATAGACGCTGACATTGGGGTTATTTATAACCCAAACCAACTTTGAGATTAAACATGAATAAGTGCCATAGAAAAGTGGCTGATGTGCAGTCGAATCTAAATAATAACTATACGAATAAAAGTTTGCCTATAAAAGTTATCTCCTAAAGTTCTCCATGCGGGGGTTCATGCTTCGGATGACAATATCCAGTTCTTCCAGATCGCTCCTGGCTCCCAATAAACCAAACGTTGCAGCTATGACAGTTGGCAGAGTCATGTGGCACCACACCACAAATGCAGATGTGTCTTTCATCAAAACAAAAGGAGCACTTTATACTTTGTTTTCCCTGTGCTTCCTCAGTCTTGGTCTTCACTTTTTCCATCAGTTTCGCTCAAACGCCTCGTCATGGATATTCTTACACAGCAGACACTCGATGCAGTAAGAATACAGGTTGAAGGGGAAGGATATTCATTGAATATGGTGCAACGGTGAAACCAAAATGATCGAGACCTGCTGTGTCACACCTGTCGGCCAGCTCAGTGGGCAAGTTAGAATTTCCTCAATCTTTTCCAATTATCGCCATGGTCGAGGCGTTCCCTCCAAGCCCACGGGTGGGTTTGTTCAGAGGTTGGTTTCCTGTGGAGTTGGACTGGTTGCATTCCCGACACACTCTCGGGTGTGGTCTTCACTCCTGCAGCGGTGTGTGCGTTGTTGCGTGCAGCGTCGTCAGACCGTGCAGCAGGCGTCCAGCGCCCTCAACACCACGGGTCTCGCTCTCCCCGCCCTCGGGACAGACTGTCGCTCCGCTGCCACGTGCTGCGGATCAGCGTGACCGCATCGTCGCATTTGTTCCGAATGCAAGGGTCCTGCAGCGGCTTCTGCGGCAGGTCAACCTAAAGAAAAGATTCTGCATGAATCGGAGGCTCACCAACAACGTTCACTAGGGAGAGTCTGAAGAACGGTCCCAACCTGAAACGTCACCTGCCCAACCCCCCCCACACCCCCACAGATGCTGCCTGACATGTTACGTTTCCCCAACTCTTACAAGTTCATAGGTTCTAGGAGCAGAATTCCCTGCACTTCCATGTGCCTATCTACAAGCCTCTTAAAATGCCACTATCGTATCTGCCTCCACCACCACCACCCCTGGCAATGCCTTCCAGGCCCCCACCGCACTCTGGGTAAAAATAACATTTGCCTGGCGTATCTCCATTAAACTTCCCCCTCTCACCTTATAGCTACGCCCTCTAGTGTTGGACATCTCCACCCATGGGTAAAGGTTCTGACTGTCTACTCTCTCCATGCTGCCTCTGTCCACTTCTACACTCATATGTGCATGCTGTAGCTACTGGAGGAGCAATCACAGCAAGAACTTTGGCTAACTATAACCCTCCAAGCCAACAAGACCCCCAACAATGACCCTGGCGGAGATCAGCTGCTAATTCATCGCATCAATGAATAGGGGCGGCACGGTGATGCAGAGGTAGAGTTGGTGCCTGACAACGCCAAAGACCCACGTTGATGCTGACTACGGGTGCTGTCTGTACGTCCTCCCTGTGAGCACGTGAATTTTCTCTGGACGTTCTGGTTTCCTCCCACCCTCCAAACCCGCGGGCTTGTAGGTTAATTGGCTTCGATGAACATTGTAAATTTTCCCTGGCGTGTAGGATAGTGCTAGTTTATGGGGTGATCACTGGTCGGCGTGGACTCAGTGGACCAAAGGCCTCGACCCGAAACGTCACCCATTCTTTCTCTCCAGAGATGCTGCCTGTCCCGCTGAGTTACTCCAGCTTTTTGTGTCTATCTTCAGTGTTTCCGCGCTGTGTCTCTAAACTAAACTGTTATTAATAGTTCAGCACATGATGTGTTAACATGCTGTCGTCAGACGAAATTCAGGAAGATGTTTTAATGTTCATCACTACAGAAAGAGAAATGACTTGTGAAGTTGGATGATAGCGGTGTTTTAGGCAGGCAGGTATTGGAGGGATATGGACCACGTGCAGGCAGAGGAGGTTAGTTTAACTTGGCATCATGTGTGGCACGGACATTGTGGGCTGAAGGGCCTGTTCTGTGTTCGAGGACACTCGCAGTTACACAGACATAAGGTGCAAATGGGTACCTTAAGTATCTCTAGCCCACCTTGTAGATCTTCCTCCACGCACCCTTTAGCGCCGCGAGAAAACGTTGCAACTCCTCAGCACAGCTAAAGTACAGGAACCAGGGCAGTGTCTTCTGGTCATCAGACAGCTCCTACAACACAACACAGCGAGTGAAGTTGATACATCAGAAGGCAAGGCCCCAAAACAGCCATCAACAAACCCTTTCAATTGCAGGCAATGTTAGAATGAGAATAACACAGACTGTTACAGATAACAAACAAGATGTTAAATCTTGCACAGGTACATGGATAGGAAATGTTTCGGAGGCAATGGGCCAAATGCCAGTAGATTTGGCATCTTGGTCGGCAAGGCCAGGCGGGGCTGAAAGGCTCGTTTCCACGCCGTATGACTATGATCCAGGGTGTGGTGGAGGTTGCTGCCATGTGCGGCGGCAGGATGTAGATACCACTGTTTGGTGAATTTTGGTCATTTTGCCGGCGCCAAAACGTGACGACACAGGTACAGCCCCGGCTAAATCTGCTACACGATTTAACCGGGTTTTACGCAAAACAAAGCAAACATCACTGTATCATGGAACGTACTTCAGTATCACAGTGGGGCCAAGGAAAGAGCATTCACATCGCAGCCCTGTGTCCACCACCACCCACAAGAAGCCATTGTGTGCAGAAGCCGAGAAGTGTGTTCACCTCTAGCTGAACAATTTCTAATCTTGTGATGTGGACTCGATAAGAAGACTCTCCACACAGTGGGCCGAGGATACTAAAGGAACCATCTGCCAAAAACATTGACCATCTTCAGCAGCTCAGCAGCAAAATATCAAGCGCCGGGAGACAGCTTCAATAAAGATTAGGCATCGAGTACGAGAGTCTTACTTACCAGCAGACAGTACTCCCTGCTGGGGGCAATGGAGACGCTGCTCACACTCGTTAGCTCAGCGCTGCCCAGTAACCGGAAGAAGTTAGTCTGCGAGTCCTCGTGGCAGGTGAGGATCATGCTGTCACTCACAACCAGGCAGCAGGGGATGCACGGAGAGTGGGCAACACCTTGCGGCACCATCTGTCAACACAAGCATGAACACACTGAAACCACACAGCTGACCAGAAGGAGTACGGCTCCAGCCCCCGCGCGCACGCGCCCGCCCCCCCCGTCAGGGTTATGCTCCGCCCGATACCCCCCCCACCGCCCGTCAGGGTTACGCTCCGCCCGATCCCCCCCCCCACAGCTCGCTCCTACGTGGGTGCACTCCTCCAAGGCAGAGATAGATAAGTATAGTTGGCAGAGGTTATGGGGAGAAGGCAGGAGAATGGGGTTAGGAGGGAGAGATAGATCAGCCATGATTGAATGGCGGAGTGGACTCGATGGGCCGAATGGCCGGATTCTACTCCTATCCCCTTATGACATTTATGTTGACGTACCCCTTTGGACACGGCCTGGCAAAGGTGCTGCATCCAGTCGGCCATCTCATCCTCATTCTCAGCGCTCAGCTCCAAAGCCAGCTTCTCCGTCAGGATCACCTGGAAGGTGTGGGGTCGTTCCGTCGTGCTGGACCTCCTGCAACCTCCGCACTGTTCTCCACTACAATATAAACCACAGCAGATCTATCAGGTACGAGTCAGCTCTTGAGGATATACAGTTAGTTCCACCATTCTACTGAATCACAATGGATATACATCTTGGCTTCAACTAAATAGATACAAAGTGCTGGAGTAAATCGGGACAAGCCGCATTTCTGGATAGAAGGAATGGCTGACATTTCGGGTCAAGACCCTTCTTCAGACCCTGCTTCAACCATGTATCTTAACGCCACAACTCTTATAAATCTCTGGCCATCTCAGCTCAATCAAGCTGGAAAGGGTACAGAGAAGATTCACGAGGATGTTGCCAGCGCTCGAGGGCCTGAGCTACAGGGAGAGGTTGAGAGGGTTGGGACTCTATTCCTTGGGGCCACAGGAGGATGACGGGGGCCCTTATACAGGTCAACAAATCATGAGAGGAATAGATCAAATAGACACACAAAGTCTCTGGCCCAGAGTAGGGGAATCAATAAACAGAATAGGAATCTGAGGGTTAACTTTTCACACAAAGGATGGTGGGTGTATGGAACAAGCTGCCGGAGGAGGTAGTTGAGGCAGGTCCTATTTAAGAAAAATGTAGACAGGTACATGGATAAGACACGTGTCGAGGCATATGTGCAGGCAGGTGGGACTAACTTGATGGAACATTGTGGCCAGTGTGGGCAAGTTGGGCCGAAGGGCCTGTTTTCACACTATATGATTCTGACTCCACCTATCCTTGATCATCGATGCAGGCTTTGACTTGTCTGTTTGCACATCTTTCATTCATTTGTTCTATGCACCGTTTCATCTCTCTTTTCACTCTCCCGACTCTCAGTCTGAAGAAGGGTCTCGACCCGAAACGTCACCTATTCCTTCTCTCCGGAGATGCTGCCTGTCCCGCTGAGTTACTCCAGCATTTGGTGTCTATCTTCGCTGTAAACCAGCATCTGCAGTTCCCTCCTACACAATCCATGCGGAGGCCCATTGGTGCTGATTGGGAACGTGACCGAGGATTTCCCATTCTGTGAGACTGTTCTTTCAGATGCACGAATGTCTTTAATAGTCCAGGCAGCGGAGGTTGAAAGACAGGAACACACACATTAGTCTCCCCGAGTTTACTTACGCCAGGTTCACAGACAGGAGTGGCATTACATCGATCCTGTCGGGATACTGATAGAGGACACCATTGCTGCAACAAACAAAACACCTCATAAATATAACCCCACTGACTGGGAACCAGCTTCAACACTACAATACACAAGTGCTGAATGAGTGGTGAGCCACTTACAACATCTAAAGGCGTCACGGTGGCGCAGCGGTAGAGTTGCTGCCTCACAGCACCAGTGACCCGGGTTTGATCCTGACTACAGGTGCTGTCTGTACGGAGTTTGTACGTTCTCCCCGTGACCTGTGTGGATTTTCCCCGGATGCTCTGGTTTCCTCCCACACTCCAAAGAAGTGCAGGTTTGTAGGTTAATTGGCTTTGGTATAAATGTAAATTGTCTCTGGTGCGTGTAGGGTAGTGTTAATGTGCAGGGATCGTGGTCGGCACCGACTCAGTGGGCTTGTTTCTGCACTGTACATGATGTGCAGGTTTGTAGGTTCATTGGTTTTGGTAAAAAATGTAAATTGTCTTTAGTGTGTCGCGTGGGATAGTGCAATGGGAACCGTTGGTCGGCACGGACTCGATGGGTCGAAGGGCCTGTTTCCACGTCGTATCTCTAAACTAAACTAAATCTTTCCCATAGCAATCTCTTCACATTTAAAATTTCAACAAACACGAAATTAATATTTCATTCCACATTGAGAATTGGAATTAGTACAAATAACATTATTTTGTGTCAGAATATTCACATTTTTCTTCTTATGTCAGCATGTTGGTGGAGTGTTGTAATTGCTCACCTCTGCTGCAACTTATAACTAAATGTGGCCATGAGAATGACGGCAATTGAGGTGCAGCCTTGGTAAAGAACATTATTAAGATGCAAGAACAATCTACACAATGCTTTCTCAAAGAACAACATGTAGGCAATTCATATAAATTTAAAATGTTTTCTACTTTTAGAGTCCATAACAAAAGCACTGCTGGGAAGTAATGTGCAGGCTGACCCGTTAACAATGATAGGCACAAAACACTGGAGTAACTCAGCGGGTCAGGCAGCATCTCTAGAGAAAAGGAACAGGTGACGTTTTGGGCCGAGACCCCTTTTCAGACCCTGTCCCCGAGTCTGAAGAAGGGGCTCAACCCGACACTTCACCTATTCCTTCTCTCCAGAGATGCTGCCTGTACTGCCGAGTTACTCCAGCATTTTGTGTCTATCTTCGGTGTAAACCAGCACCTGCAGTTCCTACCTACACTGAATGCCTCCAAAACGCCTTGCTGCGTATGTATAGTTTGAAGGCCCTCAACTCCAAGAAAAACTGTACATGGACTTCTAAGTTAAATGCAGAGTCAAGAAGACAGTACGGGGACCGCTGGTCGGTACTGACCCGATGGGCCTGTTTCCGCGCTGTATCTCTAAACTAAACTATGACTGTGCCACAGTACCTGAGCACTACATAAGAAGGCTTCCAGATTGGGGAACCCAGGTAGCTGGTACCAGCCTTGTAATGTAGGATTCCTTCTTTAGTAACTGCGTTGGCAATTGTTAAGTACAGGTTCTTCTGAGGACCGGCTGTGACATCCATGGGATCTTCCCAGTGAATCAAACTGTATAGGTGGATGGTGACATCAGGTACCTGCAAACACACCCACCAGAATTAGGTACAGCAGCAGCTAGAACACTGTTACAAAACAGGCACATGCAATGAATGACATTTTATTTAACTTTCTGAGTACTTTTCCTTCACTCCACAGTTCCAGCTATTTATGTTCATAAGTGTTAGGGGCAGAATTAGGCCATTTGGCCCATCAAGTCTACAGCCATTCATTCATTCCTGGCTGATCTAACTTTCCCTCTCAACCCCATTCTCCTGCCTTCTCCCCATAACCCACGACACCTGCACTAGTCAAGAATCTACCCATCCCTGCTTTAAAAATATCCATTGACTTGGCCTCCTCAGCCTTCTGTGGCAATGAATTCCACAATTTCCAACTTGCTAAGCTCCCGAGTTGCAAACACTACCCTGCATTCTTCTCTGAATTCTTGTTCATTGTCCCATGTTGTCAAGCTCTGAAGGGTGCGGAGAATATTTATGAGGATGTTGCCACGTCCCAAAGGCCTGAGTTATACAGGGAGCGGTAGAGCAGGCAAGGACTCTATTCCTTGGAGAGCAGGAGGATGAGGGGTGATCGTACGAGTGTACAAAATCATGAGAGGAATAGATTGGGTAAACGCACAGAGTCTCTTGCCCAGAGTAGGGGAATATAGAACCAGAGGGTATAGGTTTAAGGGGATGGGTGAAAGTTTTAATAGGAGCCCGAGGGGTAATGTTTTCACACAGAGGGTGGTGGGCATGTGAAACGAGCTGTCGAAGGAGGTAGTTGAGGCAGGTACTATCGCAACATTTAAGAAACGTTTAGACTGGTACATGGATAGGACAGGTTTAGAAGGATATAGGGCAAATGCAGGCAGGTGGGACTTGTGTAGATGGGACATGTTGGTCGGTGTGTTGGTCCGGTGGGCCTGTTTACATGCTGTAGGACTCTATGTTCTCCCACCTCCTTGCAGATCATTGGAGCTGGTGCCCAGTGCAGCTTATTTCTACATGAAGTGATTTAACAGAACACATACATTATCAGTTTGCAAACAGAAAGACAACCTGAGACCATCTACACAGGAACACCCAGCGTGATTACATTACCTCGCATCTCGATTCCTGGGCCACAAATTTAGTCAGTGCCAGCTTCTGCATGGTGGCATCCATAAGGATGCTGGGATAGGGCGGCTCTCTGCAGCCCTTGATCATGGCCGATCTCAAAGCAGTGAGGAAAAACCTACACACAAGCGATAAACGGTGAGGAAATAAACTTTCTGACTGAAGCAGACCAAGAGCACTACAGTTGCAGATACAAGCTTACAACATGACAAGTGGAGTTTAATCTCGCTACTGATACGATTAGTTTAGTATAGAGATTGTTGTGCTGATGCAAAGCAAGAATTTCATTGTCCTATCTGGGATACATGACAATAAACTCTTTTGTATCTTGTAGATACAGCAGAGCTTCTCGGCATCTGCATACAATGGTGTCTGTCTTGTCACTTCTTGTGCGTGGTGGTGGAAGGATTGGTGGAAACAGGGCCGCGACGTGAACGCTCTTTCCTGGACCCCCGGAGCAGGTAGTTGAGGCAGGGACTATCGCAACGTTTAAGAAACATTTAGACAGGTAAACATGGATAGGGCAGGTTTAGAGGGATATGGGTCAAACGCAGGCAGGTGGGACTAGTGTAGATGGATCATGTTGGTTGGAGTCGGCAAGTTGGGTTGAAAGGGCTGTTTCCACGCTGTATGACTATGACTCTCCAGAAACAAGGAACTGCAGATGCTGGTTTTTCCAAGTGCTGGAGTAACTCGGCGGGACAGACAACATCTCCAGAGAACATGTATAGGTGACGTTAGGTGACCGGACCCTTCTTCAGACTCAAATGAATGAATACAAGACTATCAAAAGGTCTTGATGGTGCACTTGTGCCATGGATGACCATGCCAGTCAGGCCAGACTGTGCTGCCCCAAGATCATCAACAATCTGAACTTACTCAGTTAGAGATTCATCAGCTGTGTCCAGCAGGAACTGCCTCCGGCGGTTGAGGCACACAAGCTGCACGGTCTGTTGGCTCAGCCCCACCTTAGACAACAAGAGCAGACCAATGAAAAATGCACGCTATGACAAAGATCAGAGTAAAGAACTGCAGATGTTGCTTTAAATCGAAGGTAGGCACAAAAATGCTGGAGAAACTCAGCGGGACAGGTAGCATCTCTGGAGAGAAGGAATAGGTGACGTTGCAAGTCGAGACCGGGTCTGACGAAGGGTCTCGACCCGAAACGCCACCCATTCCTTCTCTCCAGAGATGCTTCCTGTCTCGCTGAGTTACTCCGGCTTTTTGTGACTATCTTCAGACTAACTACTATACTGCCCAACTTTTAAAATTGCTTAAATGGTCACAAACATTTATTTTGCGATGGGAGAGGCAGTGAAAATACTGTTTGTAAACTGTATGTTTCAGAACGGCACAGTGACACAGTGGCAGAGCTGCTGCCTTACAGCATCAGAGAGCCAGGTTTGATCTTGACCTCTGGTGCTGTCTGTACGGAGTTTGCACGTCCTCCCTGTGAGCGTGTGGGTTTTCTCCGGGTGCTCTGGTTTCCTCCCACATTGCAAAGACTGCAGGTTTGTAGGTTAATTGGCTTCTGTAAATTGTCCCTGGTGCGCAGGATGGAAAACGGGGATAAACATGGAACTAGTGCAAGGATAATCGTTGGCTGGCGTGGACTCGGTGGTTCGAAGGGCCTGTTCCCACGCTGTATCTCTCAACAGGACTAACAGCAGGTGGCACAGCATCCTGGCAAACGTTGCCCCAACCCAATCCACATGGATAAACAAGCAACTGCAGATGCTGGTTTACAAAATGAAAAGACACAGTGCTGGATTAACTCAGTAGGCCGGGCGAAGATGGCTAGATCGACCGAATGAATCTCCCAGTTGCTAACGATTTTAACTCCCCTTCCCATTCTCAGCCTGACTCTGTCCTGGGCCTCCTCCATTGCCATACTGAGGGCACATGCAAATTGGGGCACCTCATATTCCACATGGGTAACGTGCAACCCAATGGTACGTTCACTGACTACTCCAATTTTACATAACTAACTCACAAACCCCCCTCCCCTTCCACCCTCTTTCCTGTGCCCCATTTGGACATGCACCATTTCTCCTCTCCCCCTCCCCTTCCACCCTCTTTCCTGTGCCCCATTTGGACATGCACCATTTCTCCTCTCCCCCTCCCCTTCCACCTTATATACTTACATTCCTTCCTCTGGCTTCACAATTCGCCTCTATCCTTATCTCACACCTTTTGTCTTCTCATCTCTGCGTTTTGTCCAACCATCTGCCTCTCATACTCAACCCCTCACCTATATCCACCTATCACTCGCCAGGCTTTGACCTTCCCCTCATCCCTTCCAGCTTTCTATCTCCCCCCTCCCCCCCCACACACACACCATCCGTGTTCTCCAGATGCTGCCTGACCCGCAGAGCTACCCCTATCACATATATTCATAAGTGGTAGGAGCAGAATGAGGCCATTCAGCCCATCAAGTCTACTCTGCCATTCAATTGTGGCTGATCTACCTTACTCTCTCAACCCCATTCTGCTGCCTTCTTCCCATAACCCCCGACACCCAGCACTTAGCTTCTTATTTTGCAAAACCACGTGGGTATAGATGATACCCGCTGGGATATCGAGATGAAGAGCTCCGTTTTAAAAGCACAACTCACCGAAACATAATCAAGCTCATTGTAGGAGACGGCATCTTCCACTGCATAGGGCTTGTCTGCAGCTCCTGTACACAACAAAAGCTTGAGTCACACATAGGCACTGCACTCCATCCAATGTCTCGAGCTGCACCCTATCAACTCGCAAACAACTATTTGTAAGATTAAACTTCATTTACTTTCCCCATTTCCTCATCAGACATCTCACCTATTAGGATTTCCGTGGAAAATGCTGATTTCACCACTTACATTTTCCCCTACTGACCTGACTGGCGCAGCAGTAGAGTTGCTGCCTCACAGCGCCAGAGACCCGGGTTCGATCCCGACTATGGGTGCTGTCTGTACGTTCTCCCTGTAATCCTATGGGTTTACTCCGGGTGCTCCGGTTCCCTCCCACACTCCAAAGACGTACAGGTTCGTAGGTTAATTGGTTTCGGTAAGTTGTAAGATTGCCCCTACTGTGTATAGGTTAGGGTAAGGGGTGATAACTGGCCAGTGCTGGCTCAGAGGGCCGAAGGGTCTGTTTCCGTGCTATATCTCTAAAGCCTAAAGATTAGTTTCACATATATATATAACAAATATATTTACCTTTTCGCAACAGGTAGATATAACAATCGGTCAGCAGGACATAGAGCAACTGGAGGTTGCCTTCCATATGACCTGTCCACATCTGCATCATCTGAGAAGAGAAGTTAATAAGGAGATAAGAGGGAAACAGCTGTACAGGTAGTCCCAGGGTACACAATGGAGCCGCTCCTGAGAGCAGTCCCCAAGCCAATTTCTCTTGAAGTCAGAAACGCACATTTGTTTTACAGTAACCCATATCTATCGCTCGACATAAACTTGTTCTATCTCTTTCCTTTCATCCAATAATCACCCTAACGCTACTCATAACTAAACCAATAGCGTTCCGATTTCCATAAATCAAGTCATTCATAACTGGGGAGCCTCTGTATTGGAATGGCTCCGTGCAGTTCCAAAGAGAATGATCAACAACTCAATTTAATAATCAACTTAACATTTATTGCTGAACTAATAAGATCAGCATTATTTTAGTTCATCTCTCGTGTCCTCGACTCTGATTAGAAGAGATATATACAGCATGTAAAGGTCCTTTGCTCCAACTTGTCACAAGATACAAGTTATAGGAGTTGTATCAGGCCATTCGGCCCATCGAGTCCACTCTGCCATTCAATCATGGCTGATCTCTGCCTCCTAATCCCATTCTCCTGCCTTCTCCCCATAACCCTCGACACCCATTCTAATCATGAATTTGTCTATCTCTGCCTTAAAAATATCCACTGACTTGGCCTCCACAGCCCTCTGTGGCAAAGAGCTCCACAGAT
Source organism: Amblyraja radiata (assembly GCF_010909765.2). NCBI lineage: Eukaryota > Metazoa > Chordata > Chondrichthyes > Rajiformes > Rajidae > Amblyraja > Amblyraja radiata. Next base: position 28,965,717 of record NC_045986.1, on the reverse strand, counting down.
CAACTACCCTCTGACTAAAGGTTGTCTGAGCCAACCAAGTTGCCTAATATAGCTATTCCCATTTGCCCATATGTAACTCACATCCCTCCAAACCTTTCTTATCCATGCACAGGCCAAATGTCTACTCCATCCTCTGGCATCTCGTCCCAAGCAAGGACCATAATCTGTGTGAAATATTACCTCTCTGGTCCATTTAAAATCTTTCCCCTCTCACCTTAATTTTAGCCCCCCCCCCTACCGTGGGGAAAGACTGTGGCTATTCACCATATCTGTGCCATTCCTGATTTTATAAAGCTCGATAAAGGTCACCCCCTGGCCTCCTGCATTCCAAGGAAAAGATGTCCTATTTCACCAGGCCTCTCCTTACAACTCAAACTTGTAACCTCCCCGTAAATCATTTTTGCAGCCTTTCAGGCTTAAAAACATTTTTGTTAGCAGGGCAATTTGGCTTTCATCAGAGCACCGAGACCAAGTGCAGGCTCGGCGATCGTTTTGCTGAACAGTGGCAGGTACTATCACAACGTTTAAGAAGCATTCGGACAGGTACATGGATAGGACAGGTTAAGAGGAATATGGGCCAAACACAGGCAGGTGCGACTAGTGTAGATGGAACATGTTGGTTGGTGTGGGCAAGTTGGGCTGAAAGGCCTGTTTCCACGCTGTATCACTCTATACCATCACTTTTTGTGTCACCTGCAAACTCATCCATGCCAACTACATTTACATTGAAATTGCTTACATAAATAATGAAAAACAGTGGACCCAGCAGCAACCCCTGTGGCACACCGCTTGTTACAGGCCCCCAGTCTGAGAATCAACTCTGTTTAAAACACAAAGCAAATATGGAGCTGTCACAGGTCCATTACCTTATAGAGCTGTTCTTCATTCTCCCTGAAAACATGGATCATCAGCAGAAGCAGCAGATTATTGTCCACCCTGGGGGAAAAGGGGGAAAAAAATAAACATTCCAATCCTGATAAGTCAGCAATAAAAACTTGACCAACTCCAATAGATTATTAACATTCAGGAAAACTGTACTCGAGCTATGGAGGGGGTTGGGGGAAAACGTTTTTTTCATTCTTACCTCGACGGAGATGCGATTTTTTCCGTATCGTATCTCCGTCCCCACTGCGGCCTCACATCGTGGAGTTGGCGGCCTTTCCGGGAGACCGACGGGCGCTCCAAGCCGCGGGAGTATGCGGGACTTTACCATCGCGGAGCTTGCGATCCCTTTGCCGGGGATCGAAGCTCCAACCGCGAGGCCTGTGGACTTTAACATCACGAAGCTCGCGGTCTCTGGTAAGAAGAGGCCGACTCGGGAGCTCCATGCCGCGGGAGTTTCGATCACCCCGACGGGGGCTTCGACAGTCGGCTGCGGGAGCTTTGGTCGCCCCGACTGCGAATGGTTCGATTGCCCCGACCGCAGGAGACCAAAGAGGAAGAAGCTTGAAGATTGCTTGCTCACTCTGTTCAGTTTCAAATCTATACATTTGAATGAATGAAGGATTCTTTATTCATGGTGTGAGGGGCTGCCAAGAGCGACCAGCCAGGCTGAGAGGGAGAGATAGATCAGCCATGATTGAATGGCGGAGTAAGGTTGAGCTGAGCTGAATGGCCTAATTCTGCTCCTAGAACTTATGAACATCTAATGGCAAATATTAATCATATACTTCTGCTCTTTTATAGATTAGCTGCATTTTCAATTAAGCACAGATGTATTTAAATAATGCAATGTGCTTTACCTGAAGTCAGCTGGATGGGTTAGCTCTGAGGGACTATTTCTCTCCACTGCCTTATTCTCTACTGCATCTGCAGGGGCCTCGATTGGTGCTTCCAACTGTTCCTGACCAGTCTCCTCCTCCTTGGCATTTATATCATCAGATGGGTTATCAGGCTGTGGAATAGTCTCTGCATTCTCAGTGCTCTGACTCGCTGGGACATCAGCTTCCTCCGTGATCCCCAGCACCGCTACAACGCCGGGGACGACTTCTTTGCACGTTTCTGCGGCAACAGTTTCATGGCCACCAAGAACATTTGCTGGTTGGCCATCCCCTGCAAGGTCATAGTTGCAGCTACCTGCTGCACCAGCGCTTGGACTCTCGAGGGCAAACCTGTAGAAGTCCATGGCAGGTGGCAGCCGTTCACTATAGTCGCCTTCATCCGGGGCCTCGCCCGGGACACAAGTCCGAAAGGGCCGCTCGGGATGACCATCTTCTGACCTCCAAGCGCTGGTGGCATCAGTGGTCTCGTTGAGCTGCTCCATCACCTTGCTCAATGGATGCCCCACGCTGCTCATGGAGGTGTCCTTCATCTGAGGGATCTGCAAACCTGGCTGGGCAGCATCGGCCTCAGACTCGCGTCGAGTCACCAGCAACACCACACCCTCAGGGCTGCTGTCCTCCTCAGCTCCAGGACTCTTCGCCTCTCCATCCACACCCAACTTTGTGCTTTGCTGGTCCTGTGTTTCCAACGTGCGGTCATCCTCAACCTTTGCATCTTCCTCCCCTGGCGGCTGTGTCTCTGCCATTTTAACATCGAGTATTTGCTCCTCAGACTTGGATCTCTTCTTCTTAGGCGTTCTCTTCTTCTTTGCCAATCTGTGGAGTTGAAACCGCAATCTATATCAACTACTCATTCACTTGTGCAAGTGAGCAACTACACCACCCAGTGACTCAATTCAGGAAACTCCCAATATTGCATTACATGTCATACAAAGGAACAGCAGGTAGTTTCGTTTAGAGATACAGCGTGGAAACGGGGGTTTCAGCCCAACTGAGTCCTCGCTAACTAGCAATCACCCGTACATTAATTCTATCCCACACACTAGGGACAATGTTTTTTTTTTAATAAACGGAAGCCAATTAATCGAGAAACCTGCATGTCTTTGGGGTGTGGGAGGAAAGCAGAGCACCTGGAGAAAACCCACGCAAGTCACAGGGAGAACGTACAAACTCCTTACAGACAGCACCCGTGGTCGGGATGGAACCCGGGTCTCTGGCGCTGTAAGGCAGCAACTCAACGGCTGTGCCACTGCGACGCCCCTGTTAACGCGACATTAACAACTGACCTGATGACTTCAAGCTCTGTGGCATTCTCGCTGGATTCCTGAACATCTGATGTGTTCTCGTCTGCCTTGGAATCAGTGCTTTGCACTGTGTTCCCTTCTGGTGTGTGCGGAGATTCTGACTTCTCGCTGTTGAAAGGGTTGTAGCGCAAGGTCGGGCTCCTCGTGTGCGGCTTGTTATTTAGCGGCAGACTGTCCGAGGTTCCTGACCGAGGGCAGCTGCTGACCGTGTCTGTCAATTCACCCTCTGCGGAGAAAAAGGATGCAGATACAGCGGGCAATGCTCATTACTCTGCATATTTTTCAATTGACTGAATGCGCGTTTCTTAAATCAATAGAATGCCGGACCAGCAATGAGAATTAGCGATTTGAAGCAGAACTTAAAAGATTGACAAATTAGTGTTCAGTCAAAGCTCAAACCCAGGGATCTCTGAGCACAAGCTAGGACTCTACCTGCAGCCCTACATTTACAAGTACACTTCTTTGACAGCGGCATTCATTGCATGTGGTTAAGAAAGAACTGCAGCTGCTGGAAAAATCGAAGGTAGACAAAAATGCAGGAGAAACTCAGCGGGTGAGGTAGCATCTATGGAGCGAAGGAATAGGTGACGTTTCGGGTCGACCTGAAACGTCACCTATTCATTCGCTCCATAGATGCTGCCTCACCCTCTGAGTTTCTCCAGCATTTCTGTCTACCTTTCATTGCATGTGGTTATGGCTATTCACAATTTAGTTCAGATTTAATGTGGAGGAAGGAACTGCAGATGCTGGTTTATACCAAAATGCTGGAGTAACTCAGCGGGTCAGGCAGCATCTGTGGAGAAAAGAAACTCTACCGCTGCACCACCGTGCCGCCCTGGCCTATGCCAAGCAAGATGCCCCATTTCCGCTAGTCCCACCTGCCCAGCATTTGGCCCATATCTCACCCAACCTTTCCTATACATGTACCTGTCCAAATGTCCTTTAAATGTTGTTTATAGAACCTGCCACACAGTTGATGAGGAATCAAGAGGCTCTGGACCAGTCAACCCTCTCAAACCCATGGCCAGGATCTTAATAATAACTAACAATAGGAATTCCTATCAGATTTAATAAGAATTTGAAGGGTAACCTTTTCACACAAAGGGTGGTGGGTGTAATGGAACAAGCTGCCAGAGGAGGTAGTTGAGGCTGGGACAATCCCAACCTTTAGGAAACAGTTAGACAGGTACATGGATGGGACTGGTTTGGAGGGATATGGACCAAACGCGGGCAGGTGGGACTAGTGTAGACAATACATGGTGGCCGGTGGGGGCAAGTTGTGTCGAAGGGCCTGTTTCCACACTGTATCACTCTATAGTCATACAGGATAGGGAAACAAGTGTGCATAAAAACATGCAATACTCAAGGAAAATAAGTAACCAAACATTATATGTAATTTATTGGTTGGAATTGATGCATTCTCAGGGCATTTGTTATGAATTGGGAGTCAGTGAGTAAATGTAAAGCCACCAGATGATGGCAGCACTGGGTCATTAAAATATGTTCAGTGTGAGCTTCCAAATCTGATAATTTTCAGGTTTTAGTGAATGTGGAGAGGATGTTTCCACTAGTGGGAGAGTCCAGGACTAGAGGTCATAACCTCAGAATTAAAGGATGATCTTTTAGGAAGAAGATGAGGAGAAATATATTTAGTCAGAGGGTGGTGAATCTGTGGAATTCTTTGCCACAGACGACTGTGGAGGCCAAGTCAATAGATATTTTTAAGGCAGAGACAGATAGATTCTTGATTAGTACAGGTGTCAGAGGTTATGGGGAGAAGGCAGGAGAATGGAGTTAAGAGGGAGAGATAGATCAGCCATGATTGAATGGTGGAGAGACTTGATGGGCTGAATGGCCTCATTCTATGCCTATCTCTTATGACCTAAGAGATCCCTTGCTTGGTTGGTCAGAGTCCCATGGGCTGATGATCACAAAACCATAAATGCAAAACTAAATCAGGAATGAATCTAAATTAATTATAATATCCTTAAACATGACCTTGCACTAAACATTATCCCCTTATCATGTCTTGTCTTTCCACTGACTGGTTAGCACGCAACAAAAGATTTTCACTGTACCTCGGTACGCGTGACAATACATTAAACGGGAAAATTATCTTAAAAGTGATTCAAAGCAAGAGTTATTATCACCAGCAATTAAACCACACTATTCGATATGCATAAAATGTTAGTAATTGCGTTTCATTACGTATGTAATAAATGAGAGATAGTTTTATCCCAAGACAGCCTGTGCCAATACACATGGTGGATCTATTTAACCGAGTCCTTCTCAACGAGCGTCAGATTCTAGTTACTTATCTGAGATACTCCAGACTGATCTCTTGTGCTGCAATATCACAGTTAAAATAAAAGAAACATTCTTAAAATATGAAGAAAATTACATTAATTGTCTCCTCAAAAAACAAACAAATTGCCATGAAGATTTCTGCAAGCCAGCCTAATGATAACCAGGTCAGATTGTAGTATGAAACCCATCACCATATTATGGAGCATTTACATTAGAGCTTTCAGCTCACAATATTTAAAGACACATCTGTTTTTGTTGCTGTCTGACACACTCCCAAATGCGAACAGACACAAGCACTGGAGGCAGCCCTGGCAGGCATGCAGTGAGTCAGACAGACAGACAGGGTTAGGGGCAGAGCATGCAGCAGCAAGTCAGCAGAGTGTGAACACAAATGTGAGAACGTCCCACCTTCCCAGTCTGTACTGGGTATGGACTGTGCTGCAGAAAACACATCGCCAAAATCATAATCTAGAAATGAGGGAAGAGAAAGAAAACAAAAACAAACATCGGTAACGGTGCAAATCATTGTCTAACAGTACATAAACCCCATCTTATTTCAGTGGTGAAGGCATCCACAACAATTCCACCATATCTACAGATATATTCCACATTCAGATCGCCACTTCAACTATACTGTAACGTGTGGGCACCTGTCTGTCAACTTTGGGTTAGAAACCAGAACTGCTGGTTCTGGAAACTAGACCAGAAAGTTCCATTAGATGATCTCAACTCAATCCTCATACAAAATTGTTCCTAATTGCCAATCTCACTTGGAACAAGAAATTCAAAATGCAATGTTTAAGATGGAAGAATTTTACTATGCAACTAACCTGATGACACAAGAGTACTTAAATTAGTTTTAAAAAGCCATTACAAACGCCAAATATTTCTTGACAGGTACATAACTCACTGGAAGGAAAAGAATGAAAAAGGAAAAGGGAAAATATTGCTGGGACTTTATTCCTTGGAGTGCAGGAGGTTGAGGGCTGATCTAAAGGGCCTGTCCCACTTACGCAATTTTTTTCGGCGACTTGCCGGCACCCGTCATAGTCGCAGCAGGTGACCGAAAATGTTCAACATGTTGAAAATGCGTAATAGGGACAGGCCCTTTAGAGTGTGTAAATTCATGATGGAAACAGATTGGGTAAAGGACGCATGTATTTACCTAAAGTATGGGGAAATCAAGAACTAGAACCAAAACATACTCATGTATGTTTTGCAGAGATAAGCAACTGCAGATGCTGGTAAACAAAAACAAAAACCAAAGTGGAGGAGTTGTGTTTAGTTTAGAGATGCAGCTCGGAAACAGGCCCTTCAGCCCACCAAGTCCGTGCTGACTAGTGATCCCCATACATTTGCACTATCCTACACAATAGGGACAATTTACAATATTTACTGAAGCTAATGAACTTATCTCGGTATATGTGGCAGTAATAAACCAATGCCAATAATAGGGGAATAATTAAAAAGCTCGCAGTGGATCGTCTACAATTCATCAGATTTACTCAAAGCGGATCTCGGATATGAAAGATCATCAAATGGCAGGAATTCATCCTTTGGGAGAGGCATTAGATGACTTTTAGTAAGCAACATAAGGGTCAAATGTCATCGTGCATCATATGGCTGATTATCATATGACACTGGGAAAATCTGAAAAACAACAGCCCATGTGACCACTGAGTTCTACATTCATCAACAAACCCACAATTTACGTGTAAAAAAAACAATTTTTTGATGTTATCTTTACAACTGTTTACAGGGTGGTAGAATAGGTTAACGCTCTTAGTTTAGTTTAGATATACAGCGAGGAGACAGGCCCACGGAGTCAGCGCCGACCACCAATCCCCGCACATTAACACTACCTTACACACACTAGGGACAATTTTACATTTACACTAAGCTAATTAACCTACAAACCTGTACGTCTTTGGAGTGTGGGAGGAAACTGAGGATCTTGGTGAAAGCCCACGCAGGTCATGGGGAGAACATACAAACTCCGTACAGACAGCACCTGTAGGCAGGATGGAACTTGGGTCTGTGGCACCGCGAGGCAGCGACTCTACCGCCACGCCATCGCTCTTCAATATTTGTTTGCCATATTTTAAAAATATGTTGAAACGTCATTCAATGCATTAAAATCGCTGCTACCACAACATGGACGCTACTCAAACCATCCAATTTTGTGAGAGCAGGTTCTTAAATATATTCAGCTACTATCAAAATAAAAGCACAATACTTATTTTTCCTTATATTTTGAATCCTAGTTTCTGCTGTGAAACATTGTGAAAGTTTTTGATCTTTTAAAATTCTCCCGCCTCAAGAAATCCAATTCTTAATCATTTATTCCACTTTAGTTTAAAAAAAAAAGAAAAAGACTTAGTAGCCAAGACATTGGCTTGTACTTATGTGACTGACGTTGGCTGGCCTGATGAGGACTATGCTTTTGATAAAACAAAAGTCCGAGCAGCATCTCCTCGTTAGGCCATAAGACACGGGAGCAGAATTAGGCCATTCGGCCCATCGTGTCTACTCTGCCCTAGAGAGAGTTGATAGAGAAAAATTCTGTGTATGCTCAGAGAGGTTGGTACATACCTGCGAGAGGCCCTGCATGAATGCCGAGTCCCCAACGCACTGCAGGAACAAATGTGAAGATGTTCATACCACGCAGAGACTGGCAGAGAGATATGCCATTCACACCTTTACTTTCCTTGTAGCACCTTCATGCTGGTAGATAGATTCCGTTTTAAGGAGCATGTCAAACTAACAGCTATTTGGCGCAGAGAACAGCTATGAATAATTTTAACTGCCAGGCAGGAAACAGTCCAGACAACAAACTGGATCAGTTGTAGATGGACATCTCCATTTCTTGTTCCAATGGATATAGACACTAAATGCTGGAGTACCTCAGCGGGACAGGCAGCGTCTCTGGAGGAAAGGAATGGGCGACGTTTCAGTCTGAAGAAGGGTCTTCGACCCGAAACTTCACTCATTCCTCTCTCCAGAGATGCTGCTTGTCCCATACACACATCATTTTGTGTCTATCTTCGGTGTAAAGCGGCATCTGCTATTCATTCCGACACATCTTGTTCCAGTGGCCTCTTTCAGCTTCCTCATGTTCCTCTTTACAGTGTCATTTACACCCATTAGAGCTGACTAATCCCCAAATTAAAGTACGTTTGAATCAATTAAAAAATAAATCAGTTGTTTTATAATCTTCATCCAATTAACACGTCTTTATCTGATCAAATTAGATTACCCTTCCTTTCTGTTCTGTTCGTCTTCCCCCTCTGATCTGCTAAATCCATTCCTTTGAATAGATTAGCAACAACAAGGATCAAACGCAGCACAAATCCCCCTGACTAATGCTGGTCTAATATCACGGTAACATCTCCTGAGAGCTGTACGAGCAGCTGCAGCACCTGGCAGGCTGGAGAGTGCGTGCCCACTTAGAATTCACGGTAGGCTCTGATATACAGAACGTTCCCTTTGAACACACGTGGATGTGAGTATTTAGTTGTGGCCAGCAGCGTATGTAGGTTTCCACTTAAACGAGACACAGCCAGGAACACTGGGCAACTCGCTACTTTTGCTGACGTGTGTTGCCTAATGTTACATTTCCTAGGTGTGATATTTATTCTAACTGCAAAGTAACAACAATCTTATCTTTTTAAAAATATTCTGGCTGGCTAGGCCAGTATTTAATTCCTATCCTCAATGCTGCCAATAAACCCTGTACCACTGCAACATCTTAACTCCAACATTGTGACCTAGCATCATTAAATGTCCAAGCCAAGATGATGAGCTATTCCATGTTGGAAACTTGTATGCTAGGTGGAATCATAGTACATAACTCAAAAAATTGTCCTAAGTGTGTAGGAGGATAGTGCTGGTGATCGCTGGTCGGTGCGGATTCGGTGGGCCGAAGGGTCTGTTTCCGGCGCTTTACCTCTAAACTAAACTACTGAAAGGATCAGAAAGATCAAGAGGTAGACAAAAATGCTGGAGAAACTCAGCGGGTGCAGCAGCATCTATGGAGCGAAGGAAATAGGCAACATTGCCTATTTCCTTCGCTCCATGCAAAGAGTTGAACAATCTCCAATATAGGAAATAGGCAACGTTTCGGGCCGAAACCCTTCCGGGTTTCGGCCCGAAACGTTGCCTATTTCCTTCGCTCCATAGATGCTGCTGCACCCGCTGAGTTTCTCCAGCACTTTTGTCTACCTTCGATTTTCCAGCATCTGCAGTTCCTTCTTAAACAGAAAGATCCAGAGGATGGTCCTGCTTCACTAATAACCTTCTCAATCTCAACACTTGTTCTACCAAATCTGCTTCATCGAAAATTAGTGGGCTCTTTATAACTACATGCAGAGTTAAAATTCTCCGGGATAAAATTTCCCTAGGCTGCAATGATGCGCCAAAGCGTGCCACGGGTCTATATCGTGGGTTGAGTGGTTACCCAGTCTGAAACATTGTTCTGCTGGTATTGCTGCGCCTGTTTTGTAGAGGAAACGTTCTTGATAGCGACTGCAAAGAATGAACCTAGAATTGAAAAGGTTTTTCAGTTCCAGTCATGACAGTACAGAACCAAGGGGAAAAAAAGGATTTTGTTTGCAGCTTATCAAACAGATGGTTAAATTTCACCAGGTGATGGCTCATGGCATTAGCTCAGGGCAAACGGGCAGTCTGACGTTCCATCTTTCGCACCACTGACTTGGTGGTCTCGTGCCAAGGATGGCACAGTATTTGGCAAACTCACTGCACAGTATTCCCGATCAACATGGACATCCAGTGCTTAGTTAACCGTTCTGCAGAGAACACCGTAAGCACACCAATTTATGTGACGTATGCGCACAAATTCCAGGACAAATCTGCACTTATCATGAGCTCAAACTTGCAACAAAATCGCATCTGTATTTCAAGTGGAACCAAACAAACCATGAAGGGCCTGTCCCACTTACGCGATTTTTTTCGCTGACTTGCCGGCACCAGTCATTGTCACAGCAGGTTGCCGAAAATTTCCAACATGTTGAAAGTCCAGCGGTGACCAGAAAAAGGTACGATTCTTTGGGTGACTACTCACGACCATACAGGCGTCACCCCGCGAGTCACGGGGCGACGCCTGCATGGTCGTGAGTAGTCACCCGAAGAGTCGTACCTTTTTCTGGTCGCAATGCTGGATTTTCAACATGTTGAACATTTTCGGCAACCTGCTGCGACTATGACTGGTGCTGGCAAGTCGCTGAAATAAATTGGTGTAAGTGGGACAGGCCCTTAACTCTAAAGACAGACACAAAATGCTGGAGTAACTCAGCGGGCCAGGCAGCATCTCTGGAGAAAAAGGATGGGTGACATTTCGTGTCGGGACCCTTCTTCAGCCATAACTCTGCCCAAATTTCACATGCGACTGGAATCCACTATGATAAACTAGTGAACACTACCAGAATATGAATGCACATTACTGCCGCAAGCAGCATAAGAGAGATAGCATTGGAACGTATGCTTGTGCTAGGGTTCAATAGCCAGCTTGTGCATCTCCTTCCCTCCATAGATGCTGCTGCACCTGCTGAGTTTCTCCAGCATTTTTGTGTACCTTCGATTTTCCAGCATCTGCAGCTCCTTCTTGAACTGCTTGTGGTGAACTATTTTCCATTAGCCAATAAAGTATCTCAATGAGAAACCACAACCCTTATGCAAACTGCAATACTTAACCACACAAGTCCCAGAGGAATTATACAAGCTGGCTATTGAACCCTATCCAATAGGTATATACACGAGAACTTCACTTACGACAGCACTGACTGCATTACACCATATGAAAGTGTTAACTAAGGCAGCATAACATTTTCCTCTCAGCAAGGTAAATGTACAATACTTTTGATTTACACTACAATTATTTTGTCTACATGTTCAGTTATTTTTGCTCTACGTGCATTTCCCCTTGTTCAACAGGCTAGAAATTTAATCTGTGGTCTCTGCTGATGACAGTTGGCTTGAAGGTTTCACAAAGAAATTCTGGCATCCCTCTAACGGAAAAGGCACAGCATGTGGGGAAGGGTTCAAATCAATAACCCGTTATTGATCTTCTATCAAGGTATCGACTCTCGAGACGTTTACTACTTTGTGCCGGTCAGATGCCAAGATAGCATGTACCAACAGGCTTACTCAGAGCCAAAAGACAGTGCGGGCATGTTCATTCCCGTGATGCATGTTCATTTGGCAGTGCTGGTCAAGTACTCACACTTACTGACCCAGAAGCAAGACTCGCATTTGGTACAAATTCATCTGTCCAAACCCTCATTAAGACCATAAGTGCTCAAGCATATAACTGATGCAAGGGGAAGTTGTTTTTGATTAGATTGAACTGCGCTATTTGATTATCTAATGAAACCCAGAAACTTACCCTCACTGGAAGGAGCAATGGCACTGTCGTCCCATTCCAGATTAGTGGAGGTGGCAGAGTTGTAGGAATTGAGTGAGAGGCTGTCGGAACCGTGCATGGAATTGGGCAAACGCTCTTCAAAATCTAGCAAGTGCTGTGGCTTGTAATATTCGGGCATATACGGTGCCAGGTCAAGGTAGGGAACATCCTAGAATCAGAAAAACAAACAGACACTGCATGATGAGAGCTCAGTGGGAGCAACACAAGCCAATCTTGTTTAACAATGCTTTTGTGAAGCTCAAATACAAAAACGATTCCAACCTACTCATTCTCCAAAATAAAAAATATATATACCCCGAGCTGAAGGTACAAGGAACTGTAAACGCTGGAAACTGGCGTAGAACACAACGTTAGACACAAAGTGCTGGAGTAACTCAGCGGGACAGGCATCTTCTCTGGAGAGAAGGAATGGGTGACGTTTCGGGTCGAGACCCTTTTTCAGACTGATGTCAGGGAAGTGGGCAGGACAGAGATAGAATGTAGTCGGAGACAGTAAGACTGGTGGGAGAACTGGGAAGGGGGAGGGATGGAGAGAGGGGGAAAGCAAGGGCTACTTGAAGTTAGAGAAGTCAATATTCATACTGCTGGGGTGTAGGACACAAAGTGCTGGATTAGCTCAGCAGGTCCGGCAGCATCTCTGGAGGACATGGATAGGTGACATTTTGGGTCAGGATCCAGTCTGACGAAGGGTCCCGATTCAAAATGTCACCTATTCATGTCCTCCAGAAATACCCACTGACCCACTGAGCTAATCCAGCACTTTGTGTTCTACGTAACTACCAGGAGTTATTCACAAGGGATAATTTTCTCACACATCACATTTAAAATTCTAACACATCACATTTATTGCAGGCTATCAGAATATAATGATGATGAAATGGGAGACTTTAGAGATATAGCGTGGAAGCCACAGAGTTCACGCCGACCAGCGATATGAGCAGATTTATTTTGCAAGTGCATGCATCAATTATACATTCCCATTCATGACCTAGATGGAGGCTGGTCTGTCCAGTTTGCTCTGCACCGGCTATTTAACGGAGGTACACAATTACCCGCAACATCTCCGCTGCTTCCTCAAAACTAAAACGCATCAAATAAAGTATTTCCTTGCCTAAGACTCCCGAGATAGTTGCTGCCTTCCAGCCCGATACACGTTTGATCCCGACTACAGGTGCTGTCTGTACAGAGTTTGCACGCTCTCCCTGTTATCTCATGGGTTTAATCCGGGTGCTCCGGTTTCCTCCCACGTTCCAAAGACGTACAGGTTTGTACGTTAATTGGCTTCGGTAAATTTATCCCTAGGGCGCAGGATAGATCTACCGTACGGGTGATCGCTGGTCAGCGCGGACTTGGTGCGCCAAAGGGCCTTGTTTCTCTAAAACTAAAATCACTGACTTCGTTCACTTGTTCTCTGCATAAATGGTCAAATTAACAATTCAGTGCTTCATAGACAGTGTTTTGCTCACCAGCTCCAACTCAAACCGGATGAATTCCAGGCCAGAAACAAGCGTGAGGAAGAGGGCGAGGTGATCATGACTACAGACCAGGGCATTCCTAAGGATTGGAAGAGAAAAGACAGTAAGACAAGACCATCAACCTATATCCAAAGAGGGCATTTACATTTTCTATGTTGCAATTCTGGAGGTTTGCATTAGATTATTTCAAGCATAAGATGGTTTATAAGCCAGCAGAACAAGCTATAGTTAGAACAGTATCCACAATATTTACAATACTGTAGCTGAGAGAAAGTAATGGTATAACTTTGTGATTTGCGCTGGATATTTACAGGAATGCTTCTTCAAAGTCTTCAACAATGAGTAAAAACACAAAGCGCTGGAGTGACTCAGCATCCGTGTAGGGAAGGGCAGGGTGGGATTTCGGGTCGGGACCCTTCTTCAGATTGAAGTTGCAATTCAATTATTTGTTTGCATGGAACTCACGGAGTGAAACTGTGTAGATACACTAATGATAAATGCAAAATAAATACCACGACAAGTGCAAAACAGCAGAAACGTGCAAGAAGTGGCGGGTGCATGGAACAAGCTGCCAGAGGAGGTAGTTGAGGCAGGGACTATCCCAACATTTAAGAAACAGTTAGACAGGTACATGGATAGGACAGGTTTGGAGGGATATGGACCAAACGCGGGCAGGTGGGACTGGTGTAGATGGGACATGTTGGCTGGTGGGGGCAAGTTGGGTCGAAGGGCCTGTTTCCGCACTGTATCACTCTATGACTCTATTTTAGTGCAATCAAAATTTGTGCAAAAAATATTAGCAACAACCAAATGAGGTACAGTTAAAGAAACATCTCCAGGAAGAGGTGCAAAAGATGTGATTGGTTCAGGAGTCGGATTGCAATGGAGACGAAGCTCTTCCTAAGTCTGGATGTGTGAGCTCTCAAGCTCCTGTACCTTCCCCCAGAAAGCAGTGGAGAGAAACGGGAAAGGCCAGGGTGGCAGTCATCCTTGACCATAACGGCAGCCTTTCTGATACAACACACCATGAAGATGTATTCTCCACTCTCTGCGGTCAAGGGTAAAGCAGTTGCCATTCCAGGCTGACATGCATGCCGTGAGAATACTCTCTACAATACACCAATAGAAGTTTAATTTATTATCATTTGTACTGAGGTACAGTCAAAAGCTTTTGCTATCCAGTCAGCCTGAAAGACTGTATATGATTAGTCGACCTCAGAGGTCGGCTACTGGTACAAATCTGCCGGCTCCGGCCAGGTCAGACTGCCAGCCTGAGGGAGGCAAATTCGACCCGCCGATCGGTCTTGGAAGTCCCGATGAGGCAGAGATCGGCCGCCTCACCCGGCCTAGGCGCCACATTTTCGGGGGGACGTCCGCGAGGGATTTCATGTGCGATCTTGTAATTTTGTCTGGATTAAAAGGTGCTGCTGGACCACCGGGTGCTGGGAAATCAATGATGGACCTGTATTATTTCTCCAAACTCTATGCACTTGTAATTCTGGACTTTCCTTAATACAAAACTGTTGGTAAAAGGCTGCTTGACAACTTCAGCAGAATTTCCCTGGTAATGATGTGAAAGTTTGATGGAAAAGGAATGCTGAAAACAATCTATCATCTCAAAAACCATCTAACAACAAATTCACATTACAAGATAGCCGAGTGCTTCTCATATTTCACTGGTGTTTTTTTGGCCTGTCCCACGGGAGAATTTTGCATAGTTTTACACAGCAAGCCTGATGAGCAAGATAACCCACTCTTGTTCCTAACACTTGTCCTCTGGTTTAGAGTCAAACCGTGTGGGAACAGGCCTTCAGCCCAACTTGCGCACACTGGCCAACATGTCCCATCTACACCTGCCTGCATTTGACCCATATCCTTCTAAACCTGTCCTATCCATGTACATGTCTAATTGTTTTTTAAACAATGCAATAGTTCCTGCCTCAACTACTTCCTCTGGCAGCTCGTTCCATACACCCACCACCCTTTGTGTGGGAAAAAGTTACGCCTATGATTCCTATTAAATCTTTTCCCCCAAACCTTGAACCAATGTCCTCTGGTTCTCAATTCCGCAACTCTGGGCAAGAGATTGTGCGTCTGCCCGATCTATCCCTCTCATGATTTTATACACTCTATAAGAGTGTTCTTCCTCCGGTGCTCCAAGGAATAGTCATCCTCTCCCTATAGCTCAGACCCTCGTGTCCTGGCAACATCCTCTACCAAGCTGTTGCATGCGTACACTTGTAATTTGATGGACTATCGCCCTTCCATTCTCATGTCACCTGCTGTTGGTTTGATAATTCCACTTGCTCAGACTGAGATGGACTCACTTGAAGTAATACTTATGAAGCAGGGCACGATTTTCCCAGAATAACCTTAAGTAGCTCTCCAATGAGTTCTCATTTAATGCGAGGTACAACCAGGCTCGACCTGAGAGGATAAAGAGACAAAGTTAAAAATACAGAAATGGAATTAAATAGGACTACTGCAACGGGCCTCAATGTTGGTCAGATGAGCAGTTGTTTAAAATAAACAGTCCCTCCATTTAATCTGGTATAAAAGGTACTGTGAGTGCACAGTACCTTTTAGAGATATAGAATGGAAACAGGCCCTTCGGCCCACCGCGATCATACCGACCATTGATCAGCCGTTCACCAGTAGTTCTATTTTATTCAACTTTCGCATCCACTCCTTACACACCAGGCGCTATTTACAGAGGCCAATTAACCTACAAACCAGCATGTCTTTGGGATGTGGGAGAAAATCAGAGCACCCGGGGGAAGTCCACTCAGTCATAGGTAGAACTTGCAAACTCTGCACAGACAGAACCCGAGGTCAGGTTCGAACCAGGGTCTCTGGTGCTGTGAGGCAGCAGTTCTACGAGCTGCGACACTGTGTCACCCCACCTCTCAACTACAAGATTATGATTACTCCATGATGGAGTACTCGAGTGATGAAAAGGAAAGAGGAGGAAAAATGATTCTAAAAACTATAACTAAGGAAACACGAGTAGTTTAATTAAAAATGTAAGGCGACAAATTCCAAATTGTGATGTGGAGTAGAAGCACAATATACTCACTATGACCAAGATTTGTGGCAACATGCTGCAACACCTCAATCTGCTTCACCGCCTCGCTTCGTGTAAAGTGCACAACCAACACCCAATATCCAGAGGAGATATCCTGCAAACTGAGTGGGGAGAGAATGTGGTGATTACCAGTGGCATTCCATCAGCATAAAAAAACTCATCTGGTTGTAATACCTGAATTACTACATAGAAAGGTAATCATCCGGCTAGACCTGCCTACCTAATGCGTTGTTTAAACAGTAGAGGTTTGCATAAACATTCAACGAGGGCGCACTGGATCTGCATACCTTCGTGCATTGTTTAAATTGTAGAGGCATCAGGCAGAATATTTAGATGTTCGAGTGTAGATACAGCATGGAAATGAGGCCGACCACACTAATCTACCCATTCACACTTGTTCTATGTAATCCCTCTTTATCATCCATTCCTTGCACACTAGGGGCAATTTACTGAGGCCAATTAACTTGCAAATCCTTTAGCATTTAGATTTCGAGATAAGCATGGAAACATGCCTTTTGGCCCACTGAGTCCATCACACTAGTTCGATGTTATCCCACTTTCTCATTCATTCCCAACACACTAGGGGCAATTTTACAATTTACTGATGCCAATTAACCTACAAACCTGGATGTCTTTGGGATGTGGAGAAGCAGCACTAAATCCAGCTCAACTCTGCCCATCTCTCCGGGTTAACATAAAGCCCTGCCTTGACTGATGGGACACCAACCCAGAGCCGTGGAGTTAGCGCTGCTTCTCTGGCTAGACAGGCAGATTGAGCTGGATTTACCGCTGCTTCTCCACGCTGGCTGTGGGCCTGGGGGCGCCGCTCCCATCTGACTCCCGACGTCACTGGCCGCCCCTGGGGTGAGGGGGGCACTTGGGAGGGGACGGGGATGGTCCAGTGGCAGTTCAGCGGCGCCGGAGACCCGGGATCGATCCTGGCTGCAGATGAGGCGCAGGTCTATGTCCATGCCGTGGCACGGCTGCTGAGTGTTTTTCGCTTGTGACCTATGACCTGGACGTGCAGTCGGAATACCGAACTCGCTTATTCAGAAGCTTGTTTCCGTGCTGTATCTCTAAAGTCTAAGTTCTCATAGCATCGATGTGCTTGAAATTGATCACGGAATGGTCTTAGACGCAGTGCACACGAGAAACAAGAATGAAGCTCAACTCAACTGCACTCTTACACAATAATTGCAAACTCGAAACGACTGACGACTTTGGCATGTACTAACCACCTTGGTAAGACCCTACTAAATCTTAATAAACTCATTCCTTACCCATAGAGCAGGGCATGGTCCAGGTGCTCGCAAAGCCTTTGTAGAACCTTGTCGTGGTTTCGAATTGCTGGTGTATCATCTTCACAGGCAGCAAAGTAACCCTGGAGCTGGGATTGGAGGAAGGAACATAGAGGAAGAAAATTCATTCCGTCCCACTACAAATACTGTAGGCACCCAGTGCTTTTGTGATAACTCAGAGCAAACTGACCATCAAACCCTAATATCTTGCGTGCAGAAAATATCTTATGTTCAGACTTTTAAATTTAGCAACACAACTTTTTTTTATTCCAAAAGGACCCAATAATGTGCTGCTGTTTCACTTTAATGGACACACAAGAACAACTAATTTCAAATTCAGACTAGTCTTCAAAACAGACATTAGTTCAGCAGTGAGGAGTATGGAGGAGCAGCTTTTTAGTGGCGATGGAAGCAGATATTTTATCTACATATAAAAATAATTTGAAACAGACTTGTTGTAAAGGGAATCAAGGTGCCATTTGTGGATGGGGGAAACAAAAGTGGGGGATTTGGACAAATTCCCAATGCCTTTGACTACAAAATGTTTTTTCACATGCAGATAAACAGAAACTAAATGCAATTATTAGACAATTTCACCTTTTTCTACAAATCGGACAGAATAAGTCTGAAGAAGGGTCCCAATCTGAAACTTCACCAATCTACAGTATGTTCTCCAGAGATGCTGCCTGACCCATTGAGATACTCTTGCACTTTGTATAAACCGACATCTGCAGTTCCTTGTGTCTACAGATATACTTTGATGGTCTTTAATTTAATATTTTCTGCTGAACACAGTAGAACACCTTATTTAATCGAACAAATTTGCCAGCAGCAAAGCCACTGCAGCTTCTAGCCCATCATATGACACTAAAAACCCATACTGCATCATTATTAATATTCATATTGATTTGTGCAAAGATTCTGCCAGGCGCAAGCATGTTCATGAATCACCCCTTTATTCTGGCAAGTTTAGCCAAGAGGTCCGTGACTCATCACCTCTTCCAAAATCGTGACCATCATGTGACGCTTACATAATGAGAAGCATCTGTTCAATAAAGTTAGTGATTCCCAGCACTGTTCAACATGCAGGCTTCTCCATCCATGTTACAATGTCAAATATAAAGGGCAGTAATGTGCCAAATCTAAATCTTCTTTACAAACTACTTTACACAATTCACTTGTAGAAGTCACCATTTGAAACTACCAAGAATTAGGATTACTAGTTAAAATTACCTAGTTATCATTGCATTGCTGTTGGCAGGAAGTTGTGGGAAATCAGTTGCTACATTTTCAACATGACCACAAAACCATTTCATTGGCTACACAAGGCATGGATATAATCTGAAAAAGAAGCCAAAGGCACTTTGCTGCTGAAAATCTTTTTCTTTCAGCTTTCTTGCAGGTTATCAGTATAGTCTCACATTGTAGACGTATCCTCCACATCTGAGTATTGAAGGCTAGAACAGCGCGGATGAGAATGGACATGACTCAGCCAAGGAGTTGCAGACGTCTTTCCCAGAGAATTACAGACGATGAGATGTACATCATGCGTTCCGTCACTGACGAAAACATCAAGCGGAGACCAGCTGGACTCAACACATACCTGTTTTCGACCTCGGTGGTCTCCAAAAGTCAAGATGCATACCTCTCACTTGCAATAATCACGTCACTGTTGTATACTGTTTCCAAGATGGTGCCCAACCCAGGCGACTATTTGCGTTAGCTGCAAAAGCAGATCTACAAACGCATATTACTATCACTCCACACTCTTAAATCTCTATTCCTCATTTATCCCTCATCATGTATCTATACACTGTAAATGGATTGATTGTAATCATGCTGACTGGTTAGCGTGCAACAAAAGCTTTTCACTGTACCTCATTATACTTGCCAATAAACTAAACAGAAGTATTTCAAACGTAGCTATGACTCAAAAACAGTCATGCAGCAAGTAATACAGATGCTGTGGGTGTCTCTCAGCTGCTAATTACCAGATTCTGAGTACTATTAGCTCAATTGCGAGTCAAAATATCATGCAAGTTCCAATGTCATCAACTTCCTGCACTGCATACGTTAGATAAGCTTTACACAAAATTTCCACTGTGACAGAGTGGACCAGCAATAGGCAAATTACATTGAATGCAAACCTGCACCTTGCACAAATAAAATTCCCAATGCCACACAACCCACTTTTGCATATGCGATTTAATTCTTATCTGCAACGAAATAGATGAAAGTGTAGATTTGGAGCAACCGGTTACGTAAAATGTAACTTCCTACGTGTGCTCTCTACTGATAATTCATAAGTGAGAATGCACTTTTCTCCTCATGCAATTGGTGGCAACTCCCCCAAAGAATATTCAATCACACAACAACAACACGAAAAATCAATTGGTGCTTTCAGGCAACCAAAAACACTCAATACGTCAAGTCCTGGCGCTGGTACCAAGACACAAACCACACTTTATTACTAAATTTATTGCAAAATAGAGCTGAGTTTGGAAATCTAAACTAACAGAAAAATACCAAATATGGTAAGAGATCAAACAACATCTCCAGAAAGAGAACGCTGGTCCACTTCATCATAAATGCCCCCTCCCCGATGTTCACACTTCTTCCCTTGTAAGTGCAGGATATGCAATATGCAATTAAGGGCAGCACGGCGGTGCAGCGATACAGTTGCTGCTTTACAGCGCCAGAGACCCTATGGGTGTCCTGCCTACGGGTGTTGTCCATACGGAGTTTGCACGTTCTCCCCGTGAACTGCGGGGGTTTTCTCCAAGATCTTCAATTGGCTGGAGTAACTCAGTGGGTCAGGCAGAATCTCTAGAGAAAAGGAGTAGGTGACATTTCTTGTCGAGACCCCTTTTCAGACAGAGTTCTGAGGCTATGGCATCTGGTCCTGGACTAGTGGATACATCCTCTCCACATCCACTCTATCCAGCCCTTCGTTATACGGTAACTTTCCATAAGATAATTTCCCCAATTTTATGATCACCTCGTTTCATCCCTGTCCTTTTACCAGCCCTTTGCCTTGCACCATCATCCCGTGCATTACTTAATCAGTCCTACTTTACAATTGACATATTTTGCCCCACCCAACTCCTTTCTGTCTCCATTTGCTTAAAATAGTGTTATACACCCGCCCTAGTTTCCAGCTCTGATGAATAAATATCAGCATGAGTCTTTTTCCAAATTGCTGAGTATTTTCAGTGTTTTGTTTTTCAATAATTTTTTCCATTACATTAAAATGACTGGGGCCTGAACTAGGATTTCAAGCCTCATCTATAATTTTTGAAACACTTTACTGGCTCCAGGTAATATCTTATTAGCCAAGACAACTCCCAACCCTAAGTTTCCCACTTTGGCCACCACACATTCCTGAGGTTCACGTTTAGTCAATCCATCTCTGAGTGGAACACTGATGTCGATCAAAGTCCATAGATTTCCTGCCTTACAGCACCAGAGACCCGGGTTCGGTCCTGTTTGCACCCGAGAACAGCAGTTATACATTATCTAAGTGACTGCGTGGATTTTCTCCAGGTGCTCTGGTTACTCCCACACTCCAAAGATGTGCAGATTTGTAGATTCATTGGCTTCTGTAAATTGCTACTCGTGTATAGGATACGAAAGTGGGATAACATAGAACTCGTGCAGGGGTGATTCATAGTCAGAATCGACTGGGCCAAAGAGCCCGTCTCCAGCTGTGTCTCTAAACAAAACAAAACCCTTCATATGTCATGGACAGGCAAATCAAAACCTTTGCATTGTCACTTGTACGTTGGAATCCCTATAAGAACACACGCCATCACCACCACCGATACTCCACAATTGTATATTGACCACAAGGCCATTCCTAGGAATTATAATTATAACGGTAAAAATGCTGGCAATTTGGAATGGAAAAGAAAAAGATTCTGGAAAACACAAACGGTTACAGTGAAAAGCTTTCGTTGCGTGCTATCCAGTCAGCAGAAAGACAATACATGATTACAATCATGCCATTTACATTGTATAGATACATGATAAGGGAATAATTCAGACTGATGGGTCTCGACACTTCAATTAGTTTCTAAATAAATTCCCGACAGGGCTTTGGTCAAAACAAGCAGAGTCACAAGTTTTGGAGCAATGCAACAAGGCAGAGGGAAATTGTAGCAGTTTAGGGAAATTTAGTAGTCTCATCTTTCATGGACCTCCCACGTTTCAAAGCTGGGAATGTGCTTATTTCTGCCTGCACTGGGTTAATCTCCATTCATATGAATAGAAGTCACTGGCTACTGAGAGAAAAATAAAGAGTTTCTTTGTTTTTAAGTTAAGTTAATTTAAATGTTCAAAATTGAATTTTAGCGTTTTTTTACTTAATTTAATTTATTTTAACTGCAACACATTAAAATAATTTGTTTAGATTGCAAATGAATGTCAAAGATACTAAAATAAGCCACAGTGCTGGAGTAACTCAGTGGGTCAGGCAGCGTCCCTGGAGAACGTGGATAGGTGACATTTTGGTTCGAGACCCTTCTTCGGACCTTTTGTAGATGGAGGGGGTGGATGAAAGAGTGGAGAGGATGGAAGAAGTGTGGCAGATTAAAGGTGAGTACAGGAGAGGGGGGGGGGGGGGTATAGGCCGGTGGTTGGACAAAGGCCAGAGATGGAAAAAAAGATGTGATACAAAAGGAATGAAGAGTTGCAAATTGTGAAGCCAGAAGAAAGAATGTAAGTGGATGAGGAGGGGTGTAGTGGTGTGAGTGCAGGTGGGGCACACGGGAGGGTGAGGGAGGGAAAAAGCCGGAGGGGTTTAGTTGGTAGAAGTTACCAAAAATTGGAGAATTCAATATTCATATTGTTTGGTTGTAAACTACCCAAGCAGAATGAGAGGTGCTGTTCCTCCTGTTTGTGAGTGGTCTCACTCTGGCAATGGAGATATGCATATGCATTGGACATACCCGGTCACATTGATTGTTTGAGGTGGGGGAAAATGGGAATAGTATCGGACTCACTGACTGTCAACGAGGCTGTGTGAATCCTGTGGGACGGTTCTGAGTCAGCACCTTGCTCGTCTCAGCTGAGGCTACATTGGAAAAAGAACACTGTACCTGGGTATCTTCCCAGCTGTTATCAGGCAACTGAACCATCCTACCACAACTAGAGCGCAGTCGTGAACTACTATCTACCTCATTGATGACCCTCAGACTATCTTTGATTGGACTTTACTGACTTTATCTTGCACTAAACGTTATTCCCATATTGTGTAGCTGTACACTGTGAATGGATCAATGTAATCATGTATTGTCTTTCCGCTGACTGGTTAGCACACAACAAAAGCTTTTTGCTGTACCTCGGTACACGTGACAATAAACTGAACTAAAACAGATGGATCGTAGTTTCTGGACAACAGAATATCTGCTCAGTTACAGAATACGGGCGAGAATATTGTAATTTTTGGCACCCTATTTAAAATCTAAAAGCAGTGCAATTATCGATTCACTAGAATATTACAAAATATATCGAGCTGCACTTACAAAATCAGTTATTAACAGTTATAACATTCTTCTATGCACAATCTAAAGGGCGTCTGAAGACCTCAAGGTTGAGGGAATGTAAAAGGAAACAGTTTCTACCAGTCAATGCAACAGCAATGAGAGTACACTGTTGGATTGGAAGGAGCATTAAACTTTGTTACACACAGCAACAATAGAACACGACATTCTCAAAAACAGTACGGAAGAGTCCATCAATTCTTTAAAGGAGAATTATCATTGGATTGGAGGGGATTTTGAAAGTTTTGGTGACTGGGATTAGATTAATTAGTTTGTGTGGAAATAAACACTGACGTAGGATTAGGTAAGTCAATTTGCCTGCTTATATGGTGAAACCACAAGAAGAAGGCAGGAGAATGGGGTTGAGAGGGAAAGATAGATCAGCCATGATTGAATGGCGGATTAGGCGGAATCAATGGCATGATTCATTGGGCCAAATGGCTGAATTCTGCTCCTATGACTTATAAAACATTGTATGACATGCCCTTTATATAAGTTTATTGGCCAAGTATTCACATACAAGGAATTTGAGCACCAAGGCAAATTCCTTGTATGTGAATACTTGGCCAATAAACTTACTTACTTACTTATATTTACCATTTATGGATCTTTGAAACTCAATGACACTACATGTTAAACAGCTCAATCCCAAATGGCCTACCCCTTATTCTTAAACTATGGCCCCTGGTTCTGGACTCCCCTAACATGGGGAACATCTTTCCTGCATCCAGCCTGCCCAACCCTTTAAGAATGTTATATGTTTCTATAAGATCCCCTCGCATCCTTCTAAATTCCAGTGAATACAAGCCATGTCGACCCATTTTTTCATCATGTCAGTCCCGCCATCTCGGGAATTAATCTGGTGATCTACGCTGCACTCCCTCAATAGCAATAATGTCCTTCCTCAAATTAGGAGACCAAAATTGCACACAATACTCCAGGTGCGGTTTCACCAAGGCTCTGTACAACTGCAGTAGGACCTCCTTGCTCCTATACTCAAATCCTTACAGACAAGACCCAAGGATTGCCTTTGTGTCTGCTGATATTTTTCTCATTTTTTCTTGCTGAATGATACGTGGAGGTCACTAACATTCAAATAATAAACGATTTTTTTTGTCTCAAAAAAGGTTAAAGACAAGCATTTTTAAACAGAAAAATCAATTCTCTGTTGGAGGTGAAATCACAGTAACACAAGAAAATATACTGCCTGATTAGACTTTTGATATCAGTAGTCACAATTGTCCAGGATTCATTCAAAGGATATAATAAATGCAATTTTCAAACCCACTTGTTCAATATAGTTCATGTTCATGTTCTAGGTGCAGAATTAGGCCATTTGGCCCATCATGTCCACTCCGCTATTCAAGCATGGCTGATCTATCTTTCTCTTTCAACCCCATTCTCCTGCCTTCTCCCTGTAACCCATGGTATCCTTACGAATCAAGAATCAGATAACATAATACTATAAACACAATCACTCAGGTATAAGAGATAGAGCAAAGATACAGAGTGCAGAATATAGTTCTCAGCATCGTAGCGCATCAGTTCCATGGACAAAGTCTAATGACTGCAATAGGGTAGAGGTGAATCGGACAGTACCCTTGCTTATGGAAGGACAGTTCCGAAGCCTGATTACAGAATGGAAGAAGTTGTTCCTGAGTCTGGTGGTGTACGCTTTCAAACTTCTCTTTCTTCTGCTGGATGGGAGCAGGGAGAAGGAATAATACAAGGCTTAGGAGCAGAATTAGGCCATTTGGCCTATCGAATCTGCCCTGTCGATTGATCATGGCCGGTTTATTGTTTCCTCTCAACCCCATTCTCCTGACTTCTCCCCAGAACCTTTGACTTCCTTACTAAACAAAAATCTATCAATCTCCGCTTTAAAAATGCCCAATGATTTGATCTCCAATGAAAGACCGGGGTGGGACAAGTCTTTGATGAGATTGGCTCCTCTTCCATGCCAGCGTGAAGTGTAGGTGGGGTAAATGGTGGGAAGTCTGGTCACTGTGATAGACTGGGCGACATCTACTGCAATTTCTGGCAGTCTTGGGCACAGCTGTTCCCAAACCAAGCTGTGGTGCAATCATGGTTTCTATGGTGCATCTGCAGAAGTTTGTAAGAGTCATTGGAGATTTGCCCAGTCTCCTAAGGAAGTAGAGGTATTGGTGTGCTTGTTTGGCTGTGGGATCAATGCGGTTGGTCCACTACATATCATTGGAAAAATGTGTATTAACCAGCATCTGCAGTTCCTAGTTTCTACTTCATCCCAACTATGAACTGGGCTTTGCTCACAGCGCTCTCTCCCAGGCAATTCCAGATGTGAAGAAGGATCTTTATCCTTGAAACGTCATCCATTCCTTCTCTCCAGAGATGCTGCCTGTCCCGCTGAGTTACTCCAGCATTTTGTGTCTATAATCCCAGGTCTACACAGCACTCTGACAACCAATCCCAGTTTTGCCCAGTGCTCTCTGCCAGGCAATGCCAGCTCTGCCCAGCACTTTCCCAGGCAATCCTGGTTTTGTACAGCACTCTCCCAGTTCTGCACAGTGCTCTGCCAGCTTCACACGGCGCTCTCAAATGCTCCTCACAGCAACTCTGCCAGGCAATCCCTGCTCCACGCAATGCTCTCCCAGGCGAATGGCAACTCTGCCAGGCGAATGGCAACTCTCCCAGGCGAATGGCAACTCTCCCAGGCGAATGACAACTCTGCCAGGCGAATGGCAACTCTCCCAGGCGAATGGCAACTCTGCCAGGCGAATGGCAACTCTCCCAGGCGAATGGCAACTCTCCCAGGCGAATGGTAACTCTGCCAGGCGAATGGTAACTCTGCCAGGCGAATGGTAACTCTGCCAGGCGAATGGTAACTCTGCCAGGCGAATGTCAACTCTGCCAGACAATGCCAGGCGAATGGCAACTCTGCCAGACAATGCCAGGCGAATGGCAACTCTGCCAGGCAATCCCCGCTCCACACAGCACTCTGCCAAGCGAATGGCAACTCTACCAGGCGAATGGCAACTCTACCAGGCAATCCCCGCTCCACACAGCACTCTACCAGGCGAATGCCGGCTCTGCCAGACAATGCCAGGTCTCCACACGGCGCTCTCCATTGCAACTCCAGCTCTCTCTCCCAGACAATCCCTGTTCTGAGGAGGGGTCTCGACCCGAAACTTCACCCATTCCTTCTCTCCAAAGACGCTGCCCGCCTGCCTGTCTGAGTTACTCTACGTCTATAATTCCAGGCTCCAAACAGCCCCCCCCCCCCCCCGCCCCCCATCCCCCATCTCTCCCCTCACCCCGGGGTCACTGACAGCCCGACCCGGCCCGGCCTTGGCTGCGGGCACCAGCACCAGCACCAGCACCAGCAGCGCCGCGCTCCCCACACACCATCACACACACACCCCCCCTCCCTCACCTGCTTCACCGACAGCGAGATGTTCTCCAGGATACGGTCCTTCACTCTCAGCGTCTCCATCCTTCAGGCGGACTCATCGCCGAACATCGCCGCCGCCGAACGCCGGGTGGGTGGGTGGACGAACAACCAACCGCCGCAGGAAGTGACGCCCGCACTGCGCGCCCGCAAGAAACACGGCCGGACACACGGGCGGGGCCAGGTGACCGTCGTCATCATCCGACGACGGGCGACGACCTTACTGGGCGGGGCTTAGCACCCACCCACTCATTCATTCATTATTCCCTTGGCTGGGATGAGAATGGCAACATTAGCCCATTGAGCAGGGCAGCGTTTATTTTGTGAACGCCAGATGGAGCAAATGGACTGTCTAAAAGTCCAAGAGAGTTTTATTGGCTCAACAAAGTTGCAGCAGCAGCAATGTAGACAGGTTTGGTACATTTACATTCGGACTGTAAACTCCTATCTCACCAGGGACTAACAGGTAGTCAAGATGGGAGGGAATACATCAAAGTCCCTCACCCTGAGCACAGGATCGCCCCATGGTTGCGTCCTCACAACACATAATCCTCCGCCATTTCCGCCACCTCCAACGTGACCCCACCACTCGCCACATCTTCCCATCTCCCCCCATGTCTGCCTTCCGCAAAGACCGCTCCCTCCGCAACTCCCTCGTCAATTCTTCCCTTCCCTCCCGCACCACCCCCTCCCCGGGCACTTTCCGTTGCAACCGCAAGAAATGCAACACCTGTCCCTTCACCTCCCCCCTCGACTCCATTCAAGGACCCAAGCAGCCGTTCCAGGTGCGACAAAGGTTCACCTGTATCTCCTCCAACCTCATCTACTGCATCCGCTGCTCTAGATGTCAGCTGATTTACATCGGGGAGACTAAGCGGAGTTGGGCGATCGTTTCGCCAAACACCTCCGCTCAGTCCGCAATAACCAATCTGACCTCCCGGTGGCTCAGCACTTCAACTCCCCCTCCCATTCCCAATCCGACCTCTCTGTCCTGGGTCTCCTCCATTGCCAGAGTGAGCAACAGCGGAAATTGGAGGAACAGCACCTCATATTCCGCCTGGGGACCCTGCGTCCGGATGGCATTAACATTGAATTCTCCCAATTTGGCTAGCCCTTGCTGTCTCCTCCCCTTCCTTAACCCTCTAGCTGACTCCTCCCACCCTCCCATCCGCCCGCCCTCGGGCTCCTCCTCCTCCCCTTTTTCCTTCCTTCTCCCCCCCCACCCCCCATCAGTCTGAAGAAGGGTTTCTGCCCGAAACGTCGCCTATTTCCTTCGCTCCATAGATGCTGCTGCACCCGCTGAGTTTCTCCAGCAATTTTGTGTACCTTCGATCTTCCAGCATCTGCAGTTCCTTCTTGAACACAACCCCCTATTGTACTCCCTGTACACACATGACTGTGTGGCTAGGTTCAGCTCCAACTCAATAATTAAGTTTGCTGATGACACTGTGGTGATGGGCCTGATCTCAGACAACGACGAGAAGGCCTACCGGGAGGAGGTGGCTGATCTAGCACTCTGGTGCCAGGACAACAGCCTCCTCTTGAACATCAAAAAAACGAAGGAGCTGATCATGGACTTTAGGAGGGCACATCATCCGAGGACGTACACTCCATTGAGGATAAATGGGGATCCTGTGGATAGGGTGAACTGTTTTAAATATCTGTGAGTCCACATCTCCGAGGATATGACATGGACATCACACGCCTCAGCACTCATGAGTAAGGCAAGGCAGCGCCTTTACCACCTCAGGCAATTGAGGAAATTCAGAGTGTCTCCGAGGATCCTCCAGTGCTTCTACGCAGCGGCGGTGGAAAGCATCTTGTCCGGGAACATTACCATCTGGTTTGGGAATTACCCTGCCAAGGACAAGAAGGCTCTGCAGAGAGTAGTGCGTTCGGCCGAACGCACTATGGGAACTTCACTTGCCCCCCTGCAGGAACTATACATCAGGAGGTGCAACTCCAGAGCCAACAATATCATGAGAGACCCCTTCCACCCCTGCAACGGTCAGGCAAACGCCTCCGTTGCCATGCGGTGAGAACAGAGAGGTTGAGAAGGAGCTTCTTCCCAGAGGCCATTCGGACTGTAAATGCCTATCTCACCAGGGACTAACTCTACTGAACGTTTTTCCTTCCATTATTTATTATGTAAAGGAATATGTGTGTTATGATTGTGTTTATAGTTTGTTTGGTTGTTTGTCTTTTTGCACAAAAGTCCGCGAGCATTGCCACTTTCATTTCACTGCACATCTCGTATGTGTATGTGACAAATAAACTTGACTTGACTTGACTTGACTTGACTTGACTACTGGACGTTTTTCCTTCCGCCCACAATATTTAAAATGTAAAAGAATATGTGATTGTGTTTATAGTTTGTTTGTTTGTTTGTCTTTTTGCACAAAAGTCCGCGAGCATTGCCACTTTTCATTTCACTGCACATCTCGTATGTGTATGTGACGAATAAACTTGACTTGACTTGACTAAACATAGTCATCTGTGAACACCAAAATAAATTCGACCTATTAAAGAATAAAGAATATAGGGCGAAGACAATGGTTTAAAGGTAGGTAGACAAAAATTGCTGGAGTAACTCAGCAGGACAGGCAGCATCTCTGGGGAGAAGGAATGGGTGATGTCTCGGGTACTTTATTTCATGGTACTATATTGTCACGCGTGTCGAGGTACAGTGAGATTCATTTTTGTGTAAAGTTTAGTACAAGTATCACAGTATATATCCCAAGTCCCGAGTGTAATCAAAGATAGACACAGAAAGATGGAGTAACTCAGCAGGTCATAAGTTCATGTGATAGGAGCAGAATTAGGCCTTTCGGCCCATCAAGACGACTCCGCCATTCAATCGTGGCTGATCTATCTCTCCCTCCTAAACCCATTCTTCTGCCTTCTCACCAAAACCCCTGACACCCGTACTAATCAAAAATCTATCTATCTCTGCCTTAAAAATATCCATTGGCCTCCACAGCCTTCTGTGGCAATGAATTCCACAGATTCACCACCCCTCTGACTAAATAAATTCCTCCTTATCTCCTTTTATTCTCAGGCTGTGACCTCTGGTCCTAGACTTTCCCACTAGTGGAAACATTCTATCCACATCCACTCTATCCAGGCCTTTCACTGCCACACTCCAAAGACGACAGGTTTATAGGCCTGTGGGCTTATAGTTCTGAAGAAGGTCTTGACCTGAAACGTCACCCATTCCTTCTCTCCTCAGATCCAGCTTTTTATGTCCACCTTAAGTTTATAGACTAATTGACTTCTGTAAAAAAAATGTGCATTTTCCCTAGTGTGTAGAATAGTGCTAGTGTGTGTGGACTCAGTGGGCCGAAGGGCCTGTTCCCACGCTGTATCTCTAAAGTCTAAAGTAGAGGTGACCTTGGTTCCAGTGTGGACCAACACAGCTTGAACAAATTCCCATTCACTCTGCTGGTCAGCGCAGGGTTAGCATTTCAAAGAAGGGTGGAAACCAAACTTTGGGCAAATGTCTGCAGTTAAGTCTCAAGTACCTGGTCCCAGTTGCATGAGAGATAGAACTTAGAAAAGCACAGCACAGGAACAGGCTCTTCTTGATTTGAGGAAGGACATCATTGTGATTGAGGCAGTGCAGCGTAGATTCACGAGATTGATCCCTGGGATGGCGGGACTGTCATATGAGGAAAGATCGAAAGCATTAGGCTGTTCACTGGAGTTTAGAAGGATGAGGGGGCATCTTATAGAAACATATAAAATTATAAAAGGACTAGACAAGCTCGATGCAGGAAAAATGTTCCCAATGTTGGGCGAGTCCAGAACCAGGGGCCGCAGTCTTAGAATAAAGGGGAGGCCATTTAAGACTGAGGTGAGAAAATACTTTTTCACCCAGAGAGTTGGGAATTTGTGGAATTCCCTGCCACAGAGGGCAGTGGAGGCCAAGTCACTGGATGGATTTAAGAGAGAGTTAGATAGAGCTCTAGGGGCTAGTGGAATCAAGGGATATGGGGGGAAGGCAGGCACGGGTTATTGATTGGGGACGATCAGCCATGATCACAATGAATGGCGGTGCTGCTTCGAAGGACCGAATGGCCTCCTCCTGCACCTATTTTCTATGTTTCTATGACAAAAAGCTTTTCATTGTATCTCGGTACACTTGACAATTACCTAATCTAAGGTTAAGTCATAGAATCATAGAGTGATACAGCGTGAAAACAGGTCCTTCGGCCCAACCTGCCCACACAGGCCAACATGTACCAGCTACACTAGTCCCCACTTGCCCGTGCTTGGTCCATATCCCTCCAAACTTGTCCTATCCATGTACTGATCTAATTGTTTCTCAAATGTTGGGATAATCCCTGCCTCGAGTACCTCCTCTGGCAGCTCGTTCCATATACCTGCCACCCTTTGTGTGGAAAATCTAAACTAAACCCCAAGGACCTCCAGACCCACCTCCAGCAGAGCCTGTGGGTCCCATGTACAAGTCCGCAGTCACCGTAGAACCGACAGCAGAGGAGTGGAAGTAAGTCATCCCTGACCCCAAGGGACTACCTTAGAAGCAAAATAATGTTGTGTAATGTTACTAGGCAACAGCGTACACTTGTCAGGAATAGAACCATTGCCTGACCTTCCACTAACGTTGATACACTGGCTGTGGAGGTCACTTCCATGTATTTATAGTACAGCAGCCTTGTCACCGTGCATCCAGTAACATATCTCGCTTGGGCAGCTTACAACCCAGCAGCATGAGTATTGACATCTCGAACTTCAAGTAACCCCTGCATTCCCTCTCTCTCCATCCCTCCCCTCTCCGAGTTCTCTATCCAGCCTGACTGACCATTTGTGTAGGAAAGAACTGCAGATGCTGGTTTAAATCGAAGATAGGCACAAAATGCTGGAGTAACTCAGCGAGTCAGGCAGCATCTCTGGAGAGAAGGATTAGGTGACGTTTCGGGTCTGTTGGCTTTTGTAAATTTGAGCACATTATTTAAAAAATACGAGGGTGAAAATTAGCCTTGGTATTGATGAAACTTGAGCATTATTCCCCAAACATGTATACCTTCTGAACCTTCTGAATGTTGTAGTCGGCAGGGCAGTACTCTGCATATCGCCAACTTGGACAATTTAAATATTTTTATCAAGCCAATTAACCTACAAACCTGGAGCGTCTTTGGAGTGTGGGAGGAAACCGAAGATCTCGGAGAAAACCCACGCAGATCGCGGGGAGAACGTACAGACTCCATACAGGCAGCACCCGTAGTCGGGATCGAACCCGGGCCTCTGGCGCTGCATCTTGTTGTAAGGCAGCAACTCTACCGCTGCGCCACCGTAATATAACAATGTCAAATGCAACATTTAAGATGCATAGACACAAAATGCTGGAGTAACTCAGCGGGTCAGGCAGCATCTCTGGAGAGAAGAAACAGGTGACATTTTGGATCGAGACCCTGCGCATCCGAACCAACCTGGCAATCTTCAGCTTCACCGTTTGACAGCAGCAGGGTTCCCTGAGTAAATTCGACAGTGCATCAGGGTGGCACAGCGGTAGAGTCGCTGCCTTACAGCGCCAGTGACCCGGGTTCCATCCTGACCATGGGCGCTGTCTGTACGGAGTTTGTACGTTCTCCCCGTGACTCTGCCTGGGTTTTCTCCGGGATCTCCGGTGTCTTCTCGATCTTCTATATCTGCTGAATTTGTAGTCAGCAGGGCAGTACTCTGCATATCGCCAACTTGGATGTGTTGTACACACTAACGTGCTGTTAGTGCCCCCTTAAATCTGTCTAGTGAAGGCGATTTGACTATATTGTTGTCTAGTTTATTCCATTCCCATAAGGTTCTTACAAAGAATGAGTTCTTATAAATATCTGTCCTGGCGAATGGGATTTCTATTTGCAGATCATTTCTCTTTCTTGTTCTCCTTTCTGTTGAGTATGTTATGTATCTATCTGTAGTTATGCCCCAACATCCCCTTGTGAATCATGTACAACATGGCTAGTGTGTTCCTTGTCCTTCTTGTTTCCAGCGTTTCCCACTCCAGGTGGGACAGCATCTGGCTGACACCGCTACCTCTATTGTAGTTCCCGATGCAAGAGCGTGCTGCTTTCCTCTGTACCCCTTCTAGTTTGTTGATGTGACCAGTTTTGTATGGGTGCCGGGCACATGAAGCGTATTCCAGTAAGGGTCTAACCAATGTTGTATATGCTGTGGTTTTCACTTGCATTGGGTTTCCTCCCACACTCCAGATTTGTAGGCTAATTTGCTTGGTGTAAATGTACAATTGTCCCTAGTGTGTGTAGGGATAGTGTTAGTGTGCGGGGATCGCTGGTCGGGATGGACACGGTGGGCCGAAGGGCCTGTTTCCGCGCTGTATCTCTAAACTAAAGTAATCTCTCGGGCAGGTGCTTCACACCACAACATTTCCAGGTCGTCTAGTTCACTCATGGGATATAATGTAACATTAGCATCAAGTGCTGCCCTTTGGCAGTGTTCTCCCTGACACAGTATACTGACGTATATACTGCCGTATCATGGCCTCCTTCCTCCGGCCCTATGTAGGTTGAGTTTCCCATCATGTGTCCAGCGTGTGTATCTCTCTCTATAGAAATCACTGACTGATTTTAACTCTTCACTGAGCAACAGTGCAGAAACAGGCCCTTTGGCCCACCCAGTCAGCGCCGATCATCACACTAGCACTATCCTACTCACTAGGGACAATTACAATTCTTACCCAAGCCAATTAACCTACAAACCCATGCAGGAAGGAACCGCAGATGCTGGTTTACATAGAAACATAGAAAATAGGTGCTGGAGGAGGCCAATCGGCCCTTCGAGCCAGCACCACCATTCATTGCGATCATGGCTGATCGTCCCCAATCAGTACCCCGTTCTTGCCTTCTCCCCATATCCCTTGACTCCGCTATTTTTAAGAGCCCTATCTAGCTCTCTCTTGAAAGTATCCAGAGAACCTGCCTCCACCGCCCTCTGAGGCAGAGAACTCCACAGACTCACATCTCTGTGTGAAAAAGTGTTTCCTCATCTCCGTTGCATATGGCTTGCTCCTTATTCTTAAACTGTGGCCATTCCTTCTCTCTAGAGATGCTGCCTGTCCCGCTGAGTTACTGCAGCATTTTGAGTCCACCTTAAAAAAAATATCTTTGATTGGTGAATCCCTAGTCTGCCATAGAGAGTCATACAGCATGGAATCAAGCCCTTCGGCCCAACTTGCCCATGCCAACCAACATGCCCCATCTACACTTGTCCCACCTGCCTGTGTTAGTAGATGCTGACAATGCTCACCA
The DNA here is from genome assembly GCF_010909765.2 of Amblyraja radiata. Lineage (NCBI taxonomy): Eukaryota > Metazoa > Chordata > Chondrichthyes > Rajiformes > Rajidae > Amblyraja > Amblyraja radiata. Next base: position 28,931,778 of record NC_045986.1, on the reverse strand, counting down.
ACATCACACAGAAACAATAGACAATATGTGCAGGAGTAGGCCATTCGGCCCTTCGAGCCAGCACCGCCATTCAATGTGACCATGGCTGATCATCCCCAATCAGTACCCCGTTCCTGCCTTCTCCCCAGATTCCCCTGACTCCGCTATGTTTAAGAGCCCTATCTCACTCTCTCTTGAAAGCATCCAGAGAACCTGCCTCCACCTCTGAGGCAGAGAATTCCACAGACTCACCACTCTCTGTGAGAAAAAGTGTTTCCTCGTCTCTGTTCTAAATGGCTTACTCCTTATCCTTAAGATAGCACCCGTGGTCAGGATGGAACCTGGGTCTCTGGGGCCGGTGAGGCAGTGGTTCTACCCGCTGCTCCACCGTGTCGCCCCCACCTTTTCAGTCTCTGCCCGTCTGCTGAGACAAAAGACTGACCCCCTCCCCGCTATTGTGCCCCCGTCTCCTTAATGGATTCTGGGAACACAGCTGATCATGTTCAAATAACGCAGGGAATAGTTGAGTCAGGGTCTGAAAATAGCTCTCAGCTCCGACAAAGATAAGTGCCGAACGTACCAGGAGAGAGAAATTTCAAACGGGTGCCAGGCAGCAGAAATGGGAACTGGCAGCTGGGCAGTGACAAATCATTAAAAAAAAAAAAACCATTTGTAACCTTTTCTTCACACTCACAGTTCTAATCAATCTGTCTCCTCCTGTGGCAAAACTGTTCTTTTCCATCTGCAAATTTAACAGCAAACCCCCTCTGAGTTTGTAGCTGGCATGTCTGGCTAGCTCAAGCAGACAGATAAAGTGGACGTTATCATTTTGTTGTGAAGTCTCAGGTATTGCAGTTGTATTGGGCTCTGGTGAGACCACATCTGGTGTATCGCGTACAGTTTTGGTCCCCTAATTTGAGGAAGGACATCCTTGTGATTGAGGCAGTGCAGCGTAGGTTCACGAGATTGATCCTATGAGGGAAGATTGAAAAGACTAGGCTTGTATTCACCGGAGTTTGGAAGGATCAGGAAGAGGATCTTATAGAAACATATAAAATTATAAAAGGACTGGTCAAGCTAGATGCAGGAAAAATGTTCCCAATGTTGGGCGAGTCCAGAACCAGGGGCCACAGTCTTAGAATAAAGGGGAGGGCATTTAAGACTGAGGTGAGAAAGAAACGTTTTCACCCAGAGAGTTGTGAATTTGTGGAATTCCCTGCCACAGAGGGCAGTGGAGGCCAAGTCACTGGATGGATTTAAGAGAGAGTTAGATAGAGCTCTAGGGGCTGGTGGAATCAAGGGATATGGGGAGAAGGCAGGCACGGGTTATTGATTGGGGACAATCAGCCATGATCACAATGAATGGCGGTGCTGGCTCGAATGGCCACCTCCTGCACCTATTTTCTATGTTTCTATGATAAAACCTCAGCATGATAAACCAGCAGCATAATCACGCACCAGTCTCACCCCAACCACTGCCTCTCCTCTCCCATCGGGCAAAGGGTACAGAAGTGTGAAAACGCCCACTGAATCATCCTACCAACAACTAGAGAGCGGTCCTGAGCTACCATCTACCTCATTGGAGATCTTCGGACTACCTTTGATCGGAATTTATCTTGCACCTTATCCCCTTTAACATCTGTCGGTGTGCTGTGAACGGCTCGATTGTAATCATGTAAATCTTATTATTACTTCAAATCTTATTATTGCCGCTGACTATTGTGTTTACAGATTGCTGCAGGTAAGAATTTCATAGTGCTGCTGTCAGTGCATAGAACATACAGTGGCGGACTGGCCAGGGTGTCAGCTTGCCCGATGGCAAGTGGGCCCCTGATGAAGTGGGCCCCCTTTGTCTCCTGGCAACCAATATTTTTAGACCCAGTCCGCTACTGAGAACATAGAACAGTGCAGGGTAGACACACAATGGCGGAGTAACTCAGCGGGTGAGGCAGCATCTCGGGAGAGGAGGAATGGGTGACAAAACGTATTTTGACCTTTTGTCCCTTATTTGGGAGTGAGAAAGTTGGCAACCCTAATTGGCATGGTAACATTGTAAATTGTCCCTAGTGTGTGTAGGATTGTGCTAGTGCGTGGGGATCGCTGGTCGGCGCAGACTCGGTGGGCCGAAGGACCTGTTCCTGCGCTATAATCGCTAAACTAAACTAAACTAAACTAAACTAAACAGCTTCAGTTTTGTGATGGCTTAATGTCCCAGTGGTATTAGCAGTAGCCTGAGATAGGCTTTGATGTTTGCTGGGCTGACGCAGAGGAGCAATAATGTGAGTGCTGTGGCCCACACCCCAACACATTGCTTGGCCATGGCCTTCTCAGATTGCCCATAAAATGGTCGGAGAGAAAGAACAGCCTTAAATAGGGAGGTGGATGTAAATAGATTTGTACCTTCGGGCCTTGCCAGGGACGTGTGGGACCATAGTAGGAAGCAGAGACTCAGTGTCACATCAAAGCCGCAGTTCCTGATTAACTCGTGATGGTCACTAGGCCCAGAGCCTGGGGCTCGCCTGGATCGGGAGCCACTCCAGTAGACCGAGCGAGCGGGCCGGCTGGACTTTGGAAATGGCGGCAAAACATGGTGGCGCCCACATATGTAAACATGCAAAAATAATTTCACACTGCAGTTGCACACGTGACAAAGAAGTCATAAGGTCATAAGTGATAGGAGCAGAATTAGGCCATTCGGCCCATCATGTCTACTCCGCC